>NC_138860.1:10326718-10427802 GCF_965194805.1 Balaenoptera borealis
AATGAGTACATCGGTTTGAAAAATATGTGAAAGCTCTTTAAACATAGAGGTTAATTACAATTTGGCTTCTTTAATAGGAATCAGATAATTTAACAAATGTTTATGAATGAATATGACAGGAATTTGTCATGCATGTGGTAGCACTAATAAGAATAGGGATTGCTACAGTAGCTATGTCATTGCAGAATTTAACTTAATTTTTAGTCTTAACAGCTAAGTTCAGGATTTATCAGTAGGATTTAATATTTTTGTTTCTTCTTGGACTGAGAATTATGCTAAAGGTTTCAATTAAATAAACTGAAGTTGACTTTATCTCTGTTTCACCTGACACTACCTTGATCTCGAGATTTTTTTTTCCCAGCCACCATCACACCAAAAGCTAACACATTTTGCCCAAATATTGGACAGGAAATACTGATTTCAGCACCTTTCTAAAATCTATAAAGCAGAGCTATAAATGTTCTCTCATATCAGATTTTAATCTGCTAATGCCTCTGAACTTACCCCTTCAGCATAATGGGGTATAGAATATGTCATTGCTTTAAGAGGTTAGGTCCCAGTGAATGTGTTTTGGAAGAAAGTTTAATGAGTCATCAGAGTAAGTACTAAGCCTCTGTCTTGCCCTCAAGTAACTTCTAGTCAAGTGGTGGTTGAAAATATAATAAATGGAGTATAAAATAATAATAACAAGTAATACCTACTCTATTAGTGGAGAAAGTTATCTGCCATAACAAATAAATACAGCATTTCAATGGAAAACATAATAACATTTTATTTCTTATTCCAGTAGTAGCCCAGTTTCTGATTAGGCAAGTCTTCTGGACATGAAGAGCTTGTTTTCTCCAGTTTCTGTTTGTCAAGTAGTACTTTAAGTTCCTTCCATCTTTTGATTTTGTCAAATAACCTTGGAACCCTTTGCTTGCAGCCCCTGACAGAGAAAGAGAGAAAGGGGATCTCCTGGGATATATACTTTGAGTCAAACCTAGAAGAGTACATGTTACTTCCACCTTTATCCCATTGGTCAGAACTCAATCTCATCACTCCAGCAAGCAAAACTGTGATATACAGTCAAGCTAAGTGCCCAGGAAAAAGACGTAAAAGATTTAAAATCTTGCCAGTCTCTGCCACTATGTGCCAGTTTGGCCACCAAATATCCGTTGCACTCCTCCTGTGTACATATTACACATCCCCTTCTTCCTAAGTCAGGTAACTGAAAAATCCTATCCAATAGCCCTATTCAATTGCTGGCCCATGTGCTCCACGTGCTGAGCAGTTATTCTGTCTGATCTAGCTGTTGCTTGTGGCGTGAACTGAAAATACATGTTACTAAAAATTATATGCATCTCCATACCCAATATATCATGATAAAGTGAGGACACGATAATTACAATAAAAGTTGCCCAGAAAGGTCAGAATGGACCATCCAGAGCAGTCACTACCCTAGACTGTAGCAGTTACTAGCGTCTACTGGGCACACATTATGAAAACCTTCTAACTGGGGGTAAGAAAAAGGTCCTGTTAACTCTGATTTTGTTCTCTAATAACACTCCCTTAAAATTTTTCATGGTTCCTTCCTCTGCTCTTTAGAAAGTACTTTTCTGTTATCCTCCGTGGCCAAAGCTAACGTGGATGAGAGGGAGTATGTCCTCTTTGGGGAAATATAGCTGTGGCACTGCTTCTTGTCAGAGACTCATCAAATACCCTTGGGTTATTTCAGTAGAGGGTTTAAGACAGCAAGCGGTCATAGACCATTTTTAGACTAGGCTTGCAGTTTCTTTGGCAATACAGTTTCCTCAAAAACTTAGGAAGCTTTTTATCTATTTGCTTCTAGACAGTTCCATGTGGCAATAAACACAAATATGTACCTAAAAGGATTTCCCAAGCTTGACTTTGTCCTTTATTATCTCCATCCACATGCTCTCTGATTAACTACAGCTACCTTGAGGCTACAGACACTAAGAGTCTTTGGTAATATTCTTAATCTGATTTTTTTCCTGCAAAACTGAGTCACTTAGTTTAATTTGAAAGCTTTCTTGGACTTTTGTTTCTCAAGTGTTTTTTTTTTTTTTTTTTTTTGGCTCTGTCTCTTACTATTTATGGTCCAGAGCAATTAGCTTTTCCATACCTATAATGCCCTTGATTGGTGGACTTTCTCCATTCCCTTTGCTCTCTCCCTGAAGATCAGCTGCTTTTTTAATTGGCAGCTCCCTTTCTTGTAATGTCTTCTAAAAAGCAGCTCATAATAGCCGATGGATAGTATCACTCTGGCTCCTTCCAGGCACTACCTTAAAACTATTGGTTCAGTAAGTATGTGGTCCTCATTTCAAGTTGTTGCAGGTGAATTTTTACTAAATGTTTTGCCACAAAATAATATGACTCACCAGGCTTCAAGCTTGCTTTTTTAAGTACCTTTGCCTCCTGCTTCCTAGCCACTAAATCAGTAGCAGCACATGATCAATTTTGGTTTTGTTGATAAGTAATACCATCCTTCTAGGTTGGAACTTCTGTATTAGTAAGAACAGGCCACTGTTGTAACAAACAACTCCAAAATTTCAGTAGTTTAACTCAACACATGTGCGTTTCTCTTTCACACAAGAGCCTAATGTTTGTTTTATTGGATGACCTGCATGGAACGTTTTCATCCAAGTTGTTTTTCATGGATCTAGTTGCCTTCAAATGTCTCTGTGACACTCTAAGGCCTCAGTATACAGTGCCTCCAGCTTGGCTCAATAGAGAAGGAAAGAGAGTAGAAAATTCTGCTTCTGTTTTTAATGATCCAGGCCTGTAGGTGATGTTCATGGCTTCTACCTACACTTCACTAGGTTTTGAGAGAAAGAGATCAATCAAATGTAACTCCACAATTGTTGGCCAGAACCACTGGGCGAATTGCAGCACCATTTAATTAAATGAGAAACACTGGCTGAGATCAAGTGATTTGGAAGACTGGGATCCAGGTGTTCAATTTGCACATATCAAGTGTGAGATGTTAAAAGACATTCAAGTGGAGATGTTAATTAAGTCGTTGTCTGTACAAGTCTGGATTTTAGGGGTAATGCCACTGTTGGTGGTATAAATTAAGGAGCCATCAAGAAATGGAAGATATTTAAAGTTACAGGACCAGTTAAAGTGGTCCTTTCACTTAGGCTTTGTACACAGCTAGGGAACAGAAAAGGGCCAAAGACAGGACTCTGGGGCATTCCAACATTTAGAAAGAAGTCTGGAGAATCTGGCAAAGAAGTTTAAAAAGGAGGTGTCAGCGAAGTAGAATGAAAACTAAGAGATTGGCAAGTCTTAAATTCCAAGTAAAGAAAATGCTTCAAGAAAAGGAATCAATGGTCTTCTAGGTCAGATAGGATGAGAGCCAAGGGTAAAGCATTGAATTTAGTTAGATAAAGGCCATCGACAGAGGCAGTGACTTTGGAATGGTGAGGAGAAAAGCTAAATCTAATTTGGTTTTAGAGAAAATGGAGCAGGGAAATAGGGCATGAGCTGGAGGAAGAGGAAGGGAGGAGCCATATTAAGAAGTGAAGCATGATAGCACATGTGTAAATGATCCAGTAGAGTGAGGAGAACTGAAGAGCCAAGAGACAAAGGCATAATTATATAACAAAATGTGATTGAGAGGAGAAAACGGATGGAATTTTTTTATATACAAAGAGAGTTGGCCTCAGAAAAAGTTCATCCTTTTCGAAGAGAAAAAAAGGTGGGTTTGTGGATTTGTGGTGGAAAGATAAAGATGTTCTTTCCTGATTCCTTTAATTGTCTTCAAAGAAAAAGAAAAGGATAACCAATTTAGAGTGAGGAGTGGGCTTTTGAGATGAGAGGTAAAAGAAAAAATAGCTTTCTCAGAAAAGGTTATGCTGTTCTCAGTACTGACCCCAGGATTTGTAAGCTTCAGCTAAAGCGTGAAGGTCAGTGGGGCGTCAGGAAATGTACATTCCTTGTTGGTGGTGTTGGGTGGATCTTAGCTGGCTGCTTACTACCAGGGTGGGAGGAGTTTAGCCTGGTGCTGGCCTAAAGCAAAAGCATAGTTTTTTTGTCAGATTTGGACAGTTTCAGAGTACAAGCTGCTGCAGCTGGATCTTGAACTTTACAGGCACAGCTGAAGCAAAGAGTTGCTTTTTAACTTCAAGGCAGCTGATTATCGTATACCCTATTGAGCAGTGCTTCTCAAACTAGCTTTGGTGAAAGAGGTTTTTTTGCTTTTGTTCTTTTTTTTTTTTTAACTACAAAGTCATCTTGGACTGACAGTTTTGTAAAATATAATACAAATTAAACTATTTTAAAAAATTGAATGAAAATTCATATAAAATACAAGACTCAACATTTTTATTATTCTTTTCAACAGAAAAAAGTATATATGCACTCCAATAAATCTAATCTGAACAGGCATAAAACAGAGAAAAATAAATAATTACAAATTTAAAGGCATTATTCATTGAAAATATTTGTATATGTTATTAATATAGAAAATCTCTCCTATAGTCATAACTTTGTTGTTCTTCAGTTGTGAATCAACAAAACTTACATGTGAAATAGTGATTCACATATTAAGCACCTGAAATCACTCTTGGAGCCAATCTATGTATATCAATATTTAAAAGTTTTATAGCTACAAATGAACTTCTTTTTCTTTTTGCTTGTTAACTTATCTAATATAGGTTGAATGAATGATACTCACGGAGACAATGATATCTAAACTGGTTCTATTTTTCGTTTTTCATTCTCCTTCTTGCTTTCAATTCTCATAGTGCAGAAACCAGTTTCACATAAGTATGTTAATAGGAACGGAAGAAGAGATTTTAAAGCAATTTCAGCAAGCTTCGATATTCATTTTAAATTTTATTCAAGAAGCAAGTAATGTTATACTTTTAAAATTTATCTCCAATCCTTCCATAGTAGCCAGGTACAAAAATTTATTCTGCAAAGTTACAGTTATATTTCAATTATCTCCTGGTAGAAGAAATGGATTCTGGATTCATTAATTTCCTATTCATGTATCTTCATTTGATAGAAAATAAAATTCCAAATATGCTATCAAATTTTTAAGGTGTTCAGTGATAGCTTCCACAGATTTGCAAAATCAAAATGATGATCTGCTTCATGGATAATTGCTGTTTATGGAACATGGCTTTAATCAGTAGAAACTCTGTTCTTTTAAGCTTCTAACTTGCATTTGAGATGGATGCTTTTGGTGCTCCGTCCGGACCCCTTTTATCAGATTCCCTTGCTCCTGAGAGTATCTGCTGCTGTAGCTCCCAGGTGTACCTCTGTGCCATTACACTCCAGAACACCCCGTTGGGTCAAGCTAAGCCTAAACTTCAGCTAAACCCACAGCTTTTCCTGGCTTCCTAACTAGGAAGCTTCCTTTCCCAACTTCCCCATCCCCTTACAGGTTTTACCAGACAGCGTACCCTCAAATCAATCCCTGGGGCAAGAATCCACATCTCAGGCTCTGCTTATAGGGAAGCTGTCCTAAGACCTGATGACAAGGGCTGCCATGATTCTATATTTTTAAGCTTTGCAAGAAGTCACCAACATTCAATCACTTAGGGAGAAGACATTATGCAAAATTAGGTTTTTCCTTCTAGAGATGGTTTTGCACATTGGCAGAATTAAAATTCTGCTAGGATATTTCTCCCAGTCGAATTTATGTTCACAAGTATCATAGTCTGAAAACATCCTGGAGGGGCTTGATCTGATACTTTATTCTCCTAAGCCTCTTTCCCTCAGAAACTACCAAGTTTCTACCATGCTCTTTGGCAACACTAGGTACTAAATTATAGGAACATAATTTTGCTTGAGGAACTGCTTTTGGGAAAAGGGTTGGCTTGCTTTTAAATTTGGTGAATATGGGACTAATTCTATATTAATTTTGCATATGCTGTCATCTTTAAGTGTTCTTTAAAAGTGAGGTACATCAGAAACATGACATGAAATTAATTCAATTTGTGAGGCCATAAAAATTTCTTAATAAATCTTTTTCCGGTGAGAGATAGCCTAACAAGTCTACATAAACATTGAGAGTCTTCTGGCTAAAACTGGGTAAAGTGTGAAATGGAAGAGGATATTTTTGGCTTTAATTTCTTTGGACGTTTAACTCATGGGGGAAGGAGATTTTGATTTTGCTAATTATTTTAGACTCCAACTTATAAAGGGGTTTGATTTGTGGATTTTTCTTTCTCCACCTCCAGGATAGAGTAAGGGCTAGAGAGAGGTTATGAGTATCAGAGAGAATGGAATTTGATAATGGGAGTAGGCTTATATGTAAATTTTGACCATCTCTATCAAGGTGGTGTTTTATTATTGGAGAATTTTAATCTTGTCATTTGATCTCCTTACAGAATATATACTGAATTGTATTAGACTACAGGGAATATAAAAATGTGGAGTAAGTAATAAAATAGAGTGGCTTGGAGTTTTGTCTTTTTTTTTTTTTTTTTTAATTCTGTTCTGACTTATTTCAGAGACATTTGGTAGTAAATCTGGTCTGTCCATCAGTAGTTCCAGGAGAATTCCCAAAGAAAAAGAGATTGGCATTAGAGGAGTAGTCATAACATTGGTCCAAGACTTTGTAAGAAACTGTTTATCTCATTTCCCAGGTGATGAGAGTGTAGACCACAACTCTAGATGGATAGATCCATTGGGTTAAAAGAAACAAAACCTGTCTTCTGTGACCATACTAATTTATTGTTTCACTTGACAAAGTTTTGGGGTAATATTCTTACAGAGCATTAGATAACTGGAAACCCCCATATCAGGGCTTGCTCTGGAGATATGTCAGCCAATCTGCACAACTCTAGGATAGAGGAGGATGACTTGATCAGAATTATATGTCATATACTCCAGCCTAGCCTTTTTCATTATAAAGGGTTATTTTGTGTTGCATTAATTTTGTTGTTTTTATCTCAGTTGGGTTGGAACTCAAGCAGAGAAAAGGATGCTATTTATTAATAGATTTATAAATTGCAACAATGTAAATTAATTAAAGAAAAAAACATTATACTATAAATTTAGCCAAGCAGGAAGTACAGATAAAACCCTGTTTTTATTTTTCTGCCTCAAAATTACATAGTCGATTCTGAAGCTGCTAAACTATTCCAATAGCATGCATGCACTTTATGAAAAGCTGCTTTTCAAAATCATGCAGTGCAAAACCACTGAGCCCCATAGTGATTCAGATGAATGCTGAGGTTCTAAACTGTTAAAATGTCTTCAGTTTAAACTTTTATTGTGATGGTGAAAGGGAAAAGTAGTAGATAATTATGTGATTAAAAAGTATGCAATTATTGATTACCAAAGATAAAAAATAACGTGTTTTTCTTCCCCAAAAAGCTATTATTAAATTTATGGTGAAGTAATTGAGAGATATATTCTACAGAATTAGCAGGAGTTTGAAATAAACCGCTATTTGCACATTAGTACAGTTTTATATGGATCCATGTACATGGGGCAAGGTTTGTGTAATAGATCCAGAGTTGGACAGGTCTAGTTCACTTTATGCAAAATACAACAAAGGTGGTACATTTATTTTCTTGAAGTGCTGGGGGTCCTTCAGATATTTGGTTATTTGAAAAAAACAGGGGAAATTAATGGGAATTCATGAGGCAAGAAAGATAGGAAACATATCAAGTTAGAAGAACCGTGTGCCGAACCTAATACAGGGAGCATGTACAAAGTTAGTAAATACCAGAAACTAACATAAGGAAATGGAAAATCTCCGAAGACGGAGTTGAAAAATGCATGGAAAATTGATATTCCGTAGTAGAAAAAGAGTGGATTCCCAAGTGGATGATGTGGGAGCAGGGCCAGCTTCAGTTACACAGGCCCCATGCCTAGAAGGTCCTTGAACTTCGTTTTATGCTCTGATGTTGCTGTCTTGCAATTCTTCGTTTTTGAATAAGGGGCCCCTCATTTCATTTAGCACTGAGCTGTGTAAGTTACGTGGCTGGTCCTACAGGTGAGTGTGTTTGGTGGTGGTAGAGGGGCAGTTTCTGGGTTTGCTATCCAGTACTATCTCCTAATGGACAGTTTGCTATAATAGAGAGTAAGACATTTTGGGATCAAATTCTGGCTCTGCTATTTACAGTATGATAATTTTATTTTTTTATTTTTATTTTTAAAATATTTTATTTGTTTATTTATTTGGCTGTGATGGGTCTTAGTTGCCGCTTGCAGTATCTTCAATGCTGCTTGCAGAATCTTCATTGCAGCCTGTGGGATCTTCAGTTGCGGCATGCGGGATCTAGTTCCCTGACCAGGGATCGAACCCAGGCCCCCTGCATTGGGAGCACGGAGTCTTACCCACTGGACCACCAGGGAAGTCCCACTGTATGATAATTTTAGACAAATTATTTTACTCCTCTAATCCTTAGTTTCCTCATCTGTCAAATAGGAATAAGTTGCTGGCATATCACATTGAATACTTACATATACATATATGTAATTATATGTTGTATAGATATACAAATACAATTTTAATAGCCAGTATAAGATTTCTTCTGAAGGTCATTTCTAAAGCAGTTTGATAGTTTCATATGCTCCTTGGGTTGGTATCTGTGACCCTCAAAGGCATGGGTTGGACAAAACAATGAAATAAAAAGATGGCTATATCATGATAGTAAAGAATAATGAGAAATTGGAGAGTAGGGGAGGGAAAAGGAGAGAATCAGAGTGGGAGGTTTATTGGGAAAGATGAGAAGGGGAAACAAACGCCTTGCAACAAAATGGGAGACTGGCTTTTATGGAGAATTGTGGGTGCTGAGAAATTTCCAGTTTTGCCGTGGGTGAGAGACTTTCCAGAGCGAGAGTGTCCATTATCTAGGAGGGTTAGTTACCTTGATGAAGGATCGGTTCATTACTGTAAAGCTTCACTAAACTTGTCATACACATAAATCCCAGTTGCAAATGTTTTTTAGGAAACTCAGTTAAATGATTGAATTCCACACATAGATTGGCATGTATTTAAGGGGAGAGAAGATGTGTAGAACAAAAATGAATTCAAGAATAGGGTGGATAAAATAACATGGAACACCATTGAACAATAAGAACCCAAGACCTTGTGAATGTGGGAAAACCATGAAGAAATTAGACTTTCTACAAAACATGAATTAAGTGGCTTTTGCCAACTTTTATTAAAATATTAATATACAAGGGAAACTTAATACATGACTGATTTATAATGGTTCAAATTAATGACAAGGTTGTAATATGCCTCCTATTGTGCCGTATTCTCATTTACATGAGACACTTTGAAAGTTAATGTAGGTGCTCATTTCTACATATTGTGTATTATAGTATAATAAAAAGAATGAGTTTTAATTGGGGTTAATAACATTAAATTAGAGGAAATAACAGTATTTCCAGGGCTCTAGATGTCTGAGGTGCTATAATTTTAAAATTTCATCCTTAATTTGTTCTTTGAATTCAAAGGAGTTATTTGAGCTTTATGTTTAGGAAGTCTACTTATATGGGCATTAGATTTTTGAAGAAATTCAAATTGGTTGAGTTCTAGTTTTGTTTATAGGAATAATCTAGAATATTATTTATGTAAGGACAACTATTTTCTATTGTATAAAATCATTCCTATTAAGTACAAATTAAGATACTTAACTTTTACCTACATTTCATGCTGTAGAGTTTGAGACCAAAAACCACCTGAGTATGTGGATTAATTTAATCCTGTATCAGAATCACCTGGAGGTTTTGATAAAACAGATTGCTGAGCTCCAACTTCCGAGCTCTGGATTCATGAAGCCTGGGATGGAGTATAAATTTTGTATTTCTAACGTGTTTCTTAATGATGCTGATACTGCTGGTCCAGGAATCACATTTTTAGAATCTCTGCTCCTCATCATTGGTCATCAAGGACAGCAAATTCAAACCAGCGAAACACTATTTTCACTGACTAAAACGGCTAAAATTAAAAAGACTGATAGCAGCAAATGTTGGTGATGTTGTGGAGCAACTGAGACATTTCTCTGCCATTGCTGGGGTATAGAGTGGTCAATTCCTTTGGAAAGCTATTTGGAAATTTCTTATTTAGTTAAATATTCACCTACCTATGCTCAGTAGTTTCATTCCTTTTCATTTTACCCAAGTGAACGTTGAGCATAAGCCCACAAAATGACTTACCGAAGAAGGTTTATACCAGCTTTGCTCAAAACAGACAAAAATTGTCAAAGGTCCATCAAGAAGAGAATGGATAAATTGTGATGTACGTATACAATAGAATACTGCTTAGTTACAGAAAGAATGAACTGCTGATACACACAGCAACAAAGATGATTTTTAAAAACATGAAAGTTAATGAAAGAATCCAGACATCATAGAGTATATACTATAGCTTTCTTGTTCGAGAACAAGCAAAGTTAATCTATGGTGACAGAAATAAGTGAGTTGTCCATGGAGCAGGTTGATTGAATGGAAGGTGGTACAATGGAAGGTGGTGAAATCTGAGATTATGGAAATGTGCTGCATATTGATTGTGTTGGTGATTACTGGTGTATACATTTATCAGATCTCTCTGAACTGTGGAATTAAGATCCGTGACTTTTACCGTATATAAATTTGATCTCATTGGTAAACATTAGATTTCTTTTGTGTAGCCTTAGAGTATGGGTATAGCTGAAGTACTGGAAAAACTCAGTGGTTCCATAAGGAACTGAAAAGTCACAATTACTGGTCAACAGCTCTCCTTAAGAGGACTTCAAGTTTGATTCTGTGCATCCTGCCACACCTGGGGTGTGGCAACTAGGGGGAAAAAGAGAAAGGATATAGTTTTGGAGACCCCTGTAAAGGATAAACGCTTCTGTGTTTGTCCTCTACTCTCAGCACTTAACTTCTCACACCTCTGTGACCAGAAGTGTGTGGGTTTTCGCCCCTACCAAGAAATTATCCAACTCTCTGGACACCAGCTGAGTATCCTGTAATTCGGTTCTGACACTGTAGTGTCAGATCCCACAGGTTAAAAGCTCAGTCCCACTAGCCTGATCCCTCCCACATGAGATGCCAATCAAAAGACCAGGTTGTTACTTGTACTTGGTACCAACTGGCTGCAAATTGGAGGTTCCCACAACCCGTCCTTGTGTTTAATTACTTTGCTGGAGCAGCTCACAGAACTCAGGAAAACAGTTTATTTATTAGATTACTGGCTTATTATAAAAGGATTTAACTCAGAAACAGCCAGATGGAAGAAATGCATAGGGCAAGGTATGGGGAAGGGGTACGGAGCTTCCATGCCGTCTTCAGCACTTCCACGGGTTCACTGTTAGAAGAAAATTTTCCACAGACAATTTGCTGATCTGATAGGCTTTTATTCAGCAATTCATGAATCTGGCAGCATCCAAACTAGCAGAGAGAAAGGAGTTCCAAAAAGCTATACAAAGTGAGAGATTTTTATTGACCAAAGTGAGCAGGAACAAGGATGTTATACTGGGCATTTGCTGATTGGGTTAAAGCTGGGTTACTTTTCTTACATGGAGCAAAAAGAAGTCTTGGCTGTGAGTCAGGTAATTTGTGCTGAGCAGGCAAGTGCTGATTGGTTGAACAAGGTCTTCCTTTTCTGGGAGAGCCCAGCATAGAAACTTAGTTCTGAGTTTTGGTGTGCTGATGCACTCTTAGCGTGATCGATTCCTTCTTGGGCCTGATCTGGTTACTCTCACATGGCCAACCCCAAAGCTCTCTAAACCCCCTTCTTTTGGGGTTCTATGGAAATGTCATTATATAGGCATGATTAGTTAAGTTACTGGTCATTGATGATTCATTGAACCCCCAGTCCCTCTCCTTTCCCCAGAGACCTGGTGGGGGTGCAGCAGGGCTGAAAATTCTGTCACAGGGCTTATTACCCTGGCAACTGGCCTTTAGCCTCCATCTTTAAGGGCTTCCCAAATGTTAACAATAAACTCCTGTGGTTGAAAGGGGCTTGTTATGAATAAAAAAGATATCTTAATCTCTCTCATCACTTAGGAAATTCCAAGGGTTTTAGGAGCTCTGTGCCAGAAATGGGGATGAAGACCTAAAAAATCACAGTATCACAGATTCCAATAAATTGGATTGCCACAAAAGATCCTATATTTTTTTAGTAAGGATCTATCAATGTCCTTTTATGTAAAAAGCCATAACCAATCTGTAAACAGTTTTGGCTATTTCTGTGCTTCACCTTTTCTTGTTATGTATCTTCTTTCAGACAAGTGCTTCCTAACCCTGGCTGCAATTTAAAATCACCCAGGGAGCTTAAAAAAATACCGAAATCCAATACTACGGTAAAACAATTAATCAAAATCTACAGTGGTAAAGTCTGAGAATTAGTACCTTTCATATGACCACCCTTTCCTGCCAAATGTACTAAATTGATGACAGGTTTTAGCATCATGGCTTTGAATGTTGATCTAACATCAAATCTCTTTTTCCTCTGTTCTGTGTTTATGCAGTTGTTCTTTCTCTCTTTGATTTCTGCCGTTCTGCATGTTTGATAATAATTATTTGCTTAGGTTATAGCTCCTGCAGACCTGAGCAATTTTTTGCCTATTTCTCTAACTAATTTTTTAGTCTTCATACCTGCTTGTCTTATCCTGCCTAGGTCCATCTAACTGGAATTATTGAAGATCTATTGCTGGTGTTTTCCTGATTTGACACCTGCTGATTCTGTAGAAAATAGATCCTTTGAATTTAAAACTGTCTGGAAAACCACCGTCAAATATTTTACCTGGGTCTCTCTCTGATTATATTTACCTTATGTTCCTTGAACACCAAAAATAATATGGAGAAAAAGTACCTCAGTCATTATGCTGAAAATATGTTTGGGAAATTAAGGGGAGATAGTTTTCTGCTTCTAACTCATAACATGCTTCCAAATCAGCTTTAAAATCACCTGCCAATGCTCATTAAGCCCAAACCATATTTGAAAGAGTCGGTTGAGTGGAAATGTGTGTTGAGGCGCCAAGTCTGTTCTTCTTTTAATACTGTTTAGGATATTTACACAGTAACTGCTTTAGGAACTATATATATTTTTTATAGCAGCATTAGTTCTAAGAGTATGCCAAACCCTCCTCTTACCTCTTAATTTTTTAAATAGGTACTTAGCATCCTAGCCTTCCATTATGCACATAATTTGGATGTGATCACTGAATTAAATGAGAATAGCTTTCTTTGGTAGTACTGTAACTCAGGAGGAGGAATTCCAGATTATGATGGGAAAGGAGTTACCTATGTCACCTGAGAGTGGAAAGGAGCTAATGGTTCATTAAGAGGGATTTTGTTGAATACAGCATATAACTGTGCCAAAGTTCAGACAGTTTTCCTTTCACTTACAGTGATGCAGGCATAGACATCTTAAAGTAATTATGTGAATTGACAAGTACCCACTCTTAATTCAATGTAAACAGTTGATAAGATTGAGTTAATACTGAGATACAGTCTGTTTGGATGATTTCCCACCTGCTAAGGAACCAAAAGGCCGTAAGGAGTGGAATGAAACAAGAAGTTTGTTTGGCATCTCCATGTGTCCTTCTCTTCATTGTCATTGCCACCTAAAACAAATCTGATTTATTCAGGTTTAAATCTGCATTCCCAGCACTATTTACTTTGGGAAAATATAATTTGCATGTTACCATCTGTGAAGAAAGATTATTAAACAATAAAGGATTAAGAGATAAACAGCAAAGCTTTGTAGCAAGATGTTGAGTCCAAAATTTAATTGCTGAGAATCTAAAAGATTTGTCTGAGGGCTTTCGTATTGTTTTAGGGTGCTGACTCTGTTCTTGGAATAGAAAGAAGTATAAGAATATGTAAAAATGCTTTGTTAGATTACCAACTCTAGGAGTTTAACATACTTTTTTTATTAATATGATTATATTTTAAGTTTTAATTTATGCTTTGCTGATTTGTTTTCCTCCCTCACTTTAATAATGTAAATATTACACGTTCATTATATTTTATATGGGACAATTCACAACCTCTATAATACTTCAAAAGAAACTATCTCCATTTAACATTTATCCTTAAGGCCAATAATTTCTCTCTGGCTAATATTTAAAGTTGAAACAGTAAACATCAAGGTCATTCATTTTGTTTCTTTTTTAATTTCTGCGAGGCCTTTATTATGTTGAGATATGTTGCTTCTATACCCAATTTCTTGAGAGTTTTTATCATGAAAGGATGTTATATTTTTGTCAAATGGTGTTTTTCTGAATCTATTGAGATGATTATATGATTTTTGTTTTTCATTCTATTAATGTGGTGTAACATATGTATTAATTTATATATGTTGAATCATCCTTGCATCCCAGTGGTAAATCCCATGTGGTCATGGTGAATGATCCTTTTAATGTGTTGTTGAATTTGCTAATATTTTGTTGAGAATTTTTACATCTGTATTTATCAGGGTTATTGGTTTATAGTTTTCTTTTTACGTTCTCCTATCTGGCTTTGGTATCAGGGTAATGCTAGCCTCATAAAAGGAGTTTGGAAGGGTTCCATCCTCTTTAATTTTTTTGGAAAAGTTTGCAAAGAATTGGCATTAATTCTTCTTTAAATATTTGGTAGAATTCACCTATGAAGCCATCTGGTCCTGAACTTTTCTTTGTTGGGAAGTTTTTGATTACTGATACAGTCTCCTTTCTTGTTATTGGTTTGTTCATATTTTCTATTCCTTCATGATTCAGTTTTGGTAGGTTGTATGTTTCTAGGAGTTTATCCATTTCTTCTAGTCTGCTCAGTTTTTTGGTGTTTAATTGTTCACAGTAGTCATGTGTGATTCTTTGTATTTCTGTGGTATCAGTTGTAATGTGTCCTTTATTATTTATTATTTATAATTTCATTTGGGTCCTCTCTCTTTTTTCTTGGTAAGTCTCGATAAAGGTTTGTCAATTTTTATAAATTTATTTATTTAATTTATTTATATTTATTTTTGTCTGCATTGGGTCTTCGTTGCTGCATGCGGACTTTCTCTAGTTGTGGCGAGTGGGGGCTACTTTTCGTTGCAGTGCACAGGCTTCTCATTGTGGTGGCTTCTCTTGTTGCAGGGCACGGGCTCTAGGCACACAGACTTCAGTAGTTGTGGCACGTGGGCTCAGTAGTTGTGGCTCACGGGCTCTAGAGCACAGGCTCAGTAGTTGTGGTGCATGGGCTTAGTTGCTCCGTGGCATGTGAGATCTTCCCAGACCAGGGCTTGAGCCCCGTGTCCCCTGCACTGGCAGGTGGATTCTTAACCACTGTGCCACCAGGAAAGCCCTGGGTTTGTCAATTTTGTTTGTCTTTTAAAAAACCCAGCTCTTAGTTTTGTTGACCTTTTCTGTTTTTTTCTGCTCTCTATTTTATTTCTGCTCTGATCTTAATTCTTTCTTTCCTTCTAACTTTGAGCTTAGTTTATTCTTGTTTTTCTTGTTTCTCGAGGTGAAAGTTAGGTTGTTTATTTGATATATTTCATTTTTCTTAATGTAGCCATTTATCACTACAAACTCTCCTCTTTGCAGTGCTTTTGCTGAATCTCATAAGTTTTGGTATGTTGTGTTTCCATTTTTGTTTGTTTCAATATATTTTTTAATTTCCCTTTTGATTTCATCTTTGACCCATTTGCTGTTCAAGAGTGTAGTGTTTAATCTTAACATACTTGTGAATTTTCCAGTTTTCCTCTTGTTATTTATTTCTAATTTCATTCTATTGTGGTTGGAAAAGATACTTGGTAAAATTTCAGAACAGCACCATTAACACACCATCATTAACACACCACCGTATTACAGTATTAGAGTATTGTGATCTGACTATATACTTGACTTCACCAGTGTGCTGTTAATGTTCATATGTTTTCATGTTACTAGTTAGCATCCTTTTATTTCAGCTTGAAGAACCCTTTTTCAGCAGTTCTTATAGAGATGGTCTGATGGTAATGGATTTCCTCAGCTTTTGTTTGTTTGGGAAAGTCTTTATCTTGCCTTCATTTTTAAACGACAACTTTGCTGGGTGAAATATTCTTGGTTGGCAGTTTCTTTCTTTCAGCACTCTGAATATATCATCCCATTCTCTCCTGGCCTGCCAAGGTCTCTACTGAGAAATCCACTGATAGCTTTATGGGGGTTCCCTTTAATTAGAGACTTTTTTTTTTCTTTTGCTGCATTAGAATTCTTTTGGTCTTTGATTTCAGACAGTTTTGTTATAATGTGTCTTGGAGAAAACAATTTTTATTGTAATCTTTGGGTGATGTATTAACTTCATGAACTTGGATGTCCAAATCTTTCCCTAGGTTTTGGAAGCTCTCAGCCATTATTTCTTTAAATAAGCTTTTTACCTCTTTCTCCCTCAGAATCCAGTGACACATTTTTTTTTTTCTTTTTAATGGTGTTGCATAAGACTTGTAGGCTTGCTTCATTACTTTTATTCTTTTTTATTTTTGTTCCTCTGACCTTTCAAATCATCCGTCTTCAAGTTCACTGATGCTTTCTTCAGCTTAGTCTAGTCTGATATTGAAGCTTTTTACTGAATTCTTCACTTCAGTCGTTGTATTTTTCAGCTGCAAAATTTCTATTTGGTTCTTTCATGTTTTCTTATCTCTTTGTTGAACTTCTCATTTTGTTTTTGTACTGTTTCCTTGATATTGTTCAATTATTTATTGGTGTTCTTTTGTAGCTTTCTGAGCATCTTTAGAACAATTATTTGGAATTTTTTGTCAGGCAATTTTTGAATCTCCATTTCTTTGGAGCCAGTTACTGGAGGTTTACTGTATTTCCTTGGTTAGTCATGTTTCTCTGATTCTTCATGATCCCTCTAGCCTTGTGTAGGTGTCTGCACATTTGAAGAAGCAGTCACCTCCTCCAGACTCTATAGACTGATTTCCATAAAGGAATACTTTCACCTGTGGGTGGGGGCATGCCGGTGCATACTATGACCCCTGAGTCTAGTGGTGCAGGGCATCAAGTGTGGGAGCATGTGATAGCACCAGGTGTTGTGGCTCATTGGCTTAGGGCATTGGGGTCCACAATATCGACTACTGCCTGGTCCTTGGTGAGTGCTGCAGGGGGTCTGAAGATACTATACAGGCTGTTAGAGTTCTAGGGCCCAGGTAAAGCCACGTTAGTGGCTGGAGCCAGTGGTGTGCATACACTCAGCTGCAGAAACCAGCTGCAAGTGCCTGTGTAGTGGTAGAGGCTGTTTGCAAATACACATGTAGTGGTGGGGGCCAGAGCAAGCAGCAAAGGCTGGTGCCAGCTGTGGGTTCGCTCACAGCTGTAGGGGCCCTGGCTGTCAGCATAAACTACTGGCACTGCTGGGTCTTGCCACAAGTGCATGACAGTGGAGGCTGGTGATGGGCCTAAGTCCAGCAGTGTGCAAGTGCACAGCTGGAAGGGCTAGTTCTGCATGCCTGCATGGCAGTGAGGGGTCAACCGTGGGGATCTAGACTGGCATCCTGCACTCGTGCAGCTGCAGAGGCCTGAGACAGCTGCTAGTATAGTTCCTGGGCTCTGGCAGGGGCAGGAGGGCAAGGAAGCAGGGAGGGAATCAGGCAGCTGGTGTCAGGGAACACAAATAACCTGTGGGGCAAAAAGCTGGCAAAATCTGCAGGGTTCATGGCATTTGTTCTGGCCATCGGTTTCTTCAGTGGTAAAGGTGCTGAGATCATAAACAAGGTCACTGGGAACTGTGCTTGCTTACACTCCATTGCTGATATTGGTAGCCCCCGCTTTTCTTCTTTGTTCCCATCACTGTGTATCACAGCTTTGTTGATCCACTTGGTTGGGTGAAACTAAAGCAGGACCTTTCTGTGGTGCTCCAAAAGGCTGGAGCAGCTGGTCACTCACCCCATTCTTCCTTACTCTATGAGGAGAACTGTTTCTAGCTGCGTTGTTCCCTCTTGGCACTGAGCAATGCCAGCTTGGGGGATGGGATGATGCAGGCAAAATGAAGCTGTTTTTCCTTCTGATTTTGTGCAGTTATCCTCAAGTTTTTTGAACCACTGAAATGCTGAAGTTTCTTACATGGACTCCAGAGCTCTCCCAGAGCTGTTTTTGTTTGTGCATAGCTGACTAATTTCTAATTATTGATCTTTGTCGGGAGATGGAGGCTAGGGTCTCCTCCTCTGCCATCTTGGTGATGTCACTCTCCGTGTTTATTCTTACATGATAGTGAATACCTAGACATTTGTAGGTAATTATGTAATTAAATGTCTTTTTTTTTTTTTTAGTGTGTGTGGCCCTATGCAATCCAAACATGACTGAAAATTTGTTGGATACAATCTTTTGCTACATCTATGGAATTAAAATTATTGGATTACTCTGGTGTTTTGGGTTGACCTAAGAGGCAACTCAAGCTGTCATTCTGTCAACTGTGCCATTTAAAAGAGCTTACTAATCCTTAATGTGACCAAGAAAATAGTGATTTCACTCATTACACATAGAAAGAGACTACATCCTTTTCACTAACTTCTCAAGCTAGTTGGTTTTTTTGGTCTACTGCATGAACTATCTTTAACAGGAAATGAGTTGTTTTTCAGAGTACGCTGCACTAACCTCTTCAAGCCACCTGGGCATTGTTTTATGTAATGAAGCAGTAATTTCCAAAATGGTGCAGCAAATCATTAATTCACTAAATGATATCCAATGACTCAAGAGAAAAAAACATAGCTTTCCAAAGATCCTAATTAATTCCCATGGTATAGTTTATATATTAGTAGATTAGCTTTTTATACACCTTTGGATAGGTCATCATTGCATGCCAAAATTTGTCTCCATAAAAATCCCTATAGTGAAAGGATATTGAAAAGAGAAGTTATTATATGTTCAAATTTGAAAACTGCTTTACTGTCATTTTCATTATGATTATGCAGGTTTGTATTAATCTCCTAATTTTACTGTTGAATAAGCTGAGACATAAAGAGGCAAGGTTACTTTTCCAAGTTTATATAGTGACTTGGTAGCAAAACTGGAATTATTTCTGTGGAGTCCCCAGTCCATTACTTTGCTCACTGAATCACTTTGTATTTCTGCTTTGTGTGAGGATTGTTTTACATTAATTAAGGAGCCTGACAATAAACACTCATTTACTCATTTTTGCTTTTTATAATGAAAAAAATGTTGTTGAATTGAATGCAAAAAAAAAAAAAAAGAAGTCTTTACTTTGGCATTCACAGTAGCCCAAAACAGCTGAACTGGATGCTTGTCAAACTTGGCAAGGACTAAAGTCTGACATAGTAAAATCATGCCAAGTTCCATTTGAAATTAAATGTACTGCCAAAGTTATAAGCTACTGAAAACTGGGACTTCACATTAATCTGCCATTCCAATATACTCTACCAGTGTCTCATAAAAATCCTTATTCTAATAAGTAATGTTGATGTTATTATAAAACTTATGTGGTATGGTAAGTGTTAGACTTCCCAGAGAAAAAGACTCTCCTAAGTTTAATCATTTGGAGACTCATTAGATTTCATTTATATTTTATGCTTTCTACTATTGCTTCCCTCCTATGCAGCTTTCTCTTCACATGTATGTTTTGACCCCATTTCCATATTTAAATCTAATTTTACTAGGACTCTTGCTTTCATTTCATTTTTGGGTGAAAAGCTTTAGAAATATACAGGCATTTCTCTCTTTTGAGTAGCTCCATATATGTGTAGGTTTATGGCGTATGCCTTGCTGTCTACAAAAGGCAAAATTTAACAAGGGTCTCCTTCCCCTGAAAGCTTTCTTCTCTTTATTACAGGAAAGAACATATTTTCACTTGAAACTCTCCTTAGAAATGAAAAAGGGCCAATTGAATATAAGCAGTGTATTTGCCAAGAACTTTAAAACCAGAATACACTACTTGTAGATTTCTGGAAAAAATTAAAAGCCTAACATGTAAAGACATGTTAACATAGTGTTGTTCTAATATCAGTTAAATGATTCACAATTAGGTTCTCTGGCTAATGTAGTCAATTACTTAATGACTTAAGCTTCTTAAAGAAGCTTGATTTCCTGCCCCTTTTCCAACCCCCATACTCTAACCTGTTGTCATAAAGCAGATATTGGGAGTCACTGTTGATTATTCATTTCCCTCAATCCTTACACTCCAAACCTTCCAATTCTACTCCTACACGTTTCTTAATTCCTTTCCTTCCTCTCTATTTCTACAGCAATTTCCATTTTCTTAATCAAAATCTCACCTTGATTACTGCAACAGATGTGATCTATTCCTTCTATACACATTTCCCTCCAGTATAATCTTTTCATGCTTCTAGAGTGGTCTTTTAAATAGGAAAAATCTGATTATATCTCTCCTTTGATTAAAATCCTCTCGTAGTCCCTTACTGCTTTCATGATAAAATCAAAACACCTAACTCTGCTGTATGAGACCTTCCACACTCTGGCTGTGGCTTCCACTGTAGATTAGTATCCTGACACTCCTGTATTAAACTTTACACTGTAGCTCCCTGTGGCTCTTGTAGATCCTGTACTATGCTACAGTGAACCTCCAAGCTGTGGTTATGTTGTAAAAGTCCACTTTTAAATTATCCTCCTTTCTTTATCTGATTAATTTATGTACATCTTTCAAGACTGAACAAAAACATTTGTCCTCAAGGATGCCTCCTTCTCTGTTCATCCCCGGCCTTAGTAGGCGCCTCTCTCCCTATGAGTATTTGTATCACTGCACTCAGCACACTAGAAATGTCTTGCACCCTAGCTGCTTCCCTCATTAGATTGTGTGGTCTTTGAGGAAAGGGAATGTTTTATTCAGCTTTGTAAACTTAGTCTCCCCATAGTGCTTGGTACATGGTAGGTACTCAGTATCAGTTTGCTGAATAAATGAATGAATGAACCCATCTTTTTCCTCTGTGTGCTCCCCTCCCTTAAGTTCAATGTTCCTTCAATATTCCTTACCAGACTCAAAACAGAACTTCATGTGCTTCTTTGTGACAATTTATGAAATAAAATTATTAGGAAATAATGAGCTGTATCATAAGCAATAATTATTTTAGAGCAAATTATTTGGTGGGCCCTATTCCGAGCACTTTGCACACATTGTCTCACCTAATCATTACACAGACCCCTGTAAAAGAGGTGCCATTAATAACACCAATTTATAAATGGAAACCAAACTAGAACTTGAGAAGGTTAAGTAGCTTTATCTGATCATCCTCTAGCTAGAAAGAAGCAGAATCCATATTTGATTTCAAGCTATCTAATTATAAAAGCTATTCTCCTAAGAGCTACACTATTCTTATTTTATCCTAAAATCTCCTAGTATCATCTTGCTATTATTAAAACTATTGGTGTCAATACAATTTAGTTAGTTGGAAAAATCACTAAAAAAACACTGACAATAAACCTTTGCGATAATACAAATAACTTTTGTTTTATATATTTTATGATTTTTTTTATAGGGCATGGAGAGGGGACAGTGCTTAAAAGCAACTCGTTTGTTTGTTTCTTGCTTTTTATTCATCTGTTTTGTCGATTTAGACTTTCTTTGTCTTAAGCCTTTGTCCACTCCTCTCCTCAATACTTCTTTAAATGTTAAGCTCAGAACTTGAAAGAGGAAAGAAGCTGTTGAAAGAATCAGAATGGGATCAGTTGCAGTTTTAACATTCTGTTTTTGTCTTTTTGGGGTTTCAACAGCCCTTCCTTCCTCTCATGATGGTTTGCAAGATTACTTTTTAAGCTAGTTATATCACCATGGTGTGTAATAAAAAAAATGTTAGAAGCACTTTTATGACAACAGAATCTTTTTTGTTCCTTTTTGACATTAGCAGCTGTGATTGTTACCAAGAAGCATTGAGAGGAAAGAGGAGGACGACAGCAATGATAAATACTCCCTTGGGGAATGGGGGAGATACACAGCCAATTTAATTCATTTTTAGTGACTCAGGCAGGTCCCTCAGGCTAAAATGGCTGGAAGATAACATGTTCCCTGGGATGGAGTGGAGATGGGGAGAAGGAGGCACGAGACTTCCTCCTCATCATGAAAACTTGCACATGATCTCCAAGAAGGTTTCTTTCTAGCCTTCTGACAGCTATTCTGATATTCCCATGTACGAATCATTCATACAATTCAGGTGAACATTTGTTATACTAATTTTCTACCTTATGCTTAGGATAGAGTTGCCAGATAAATCAAATAAAAATACAGGGCACCCAGTTCAATTTGAATTTCCGATAACAGAGATATATATATATATATATATTTTTTTTTTTTTAGTATTAAATATGTCCCATACAGTACTTATACTAAAAAAAGTATTGTTTATCTGAAATTTAAATTGAACTGGTTGGTCCTGTATTTTGTCTGACAACCTTAGTCCAGGAGCTCTTTCAGTTTATTTATATAGAATTATCATCCGTTTCTGTGAGGATACACAACATATAAGAAGGGGGAATATATACGAGGGATTTGGAATCTGTTTAAATTTTCACAGTTGAATTTTGGGACCTGAATGCAATTGTGAGAGATGGCATTTTACCACTTGGTTTTATTTATTCATAAATTGAAAGATATCAATAGACTTTGCATTTTCTAAGAAGATTGGTCTTGATATGTTTAGTTCCTGACTGATAACATAAAGTAAATCACAAGTTCTATTACATATACAAAATTCAGTGCACCTAGAGAATGGAGCCTACTGAGACTTCATTTTACAAGGAGTGTTGCTAGCTGGGTATTCCCAGATTAACTACCAGGAAAGTGACTTCAAGAGTTAATTGGGGACTTTCCTGGTGGCGCAGTGGTTGAGAATCTGCCTGCTAATGCAGGGGACACGGGTTCGAGCCCTGGTCTGGGAAAATCCCACATGCTGCGGAGCAACTGGGCCCGTGAGCCACAACTGCTGAGCCTGCGCGTCTGGAGCCTGTGCTCCGCAACAAGAGAGGCCGCGATAGTGAGAGGCCCGTGCACCGCGATGAAGAGTGGCCCCTGCTTGCCACAACTAGAGAAAGCCCTCGCATAGAAACGAAGACCCAACATAGCCAAAAATAAAATAAATAAATAAATTAAAATAAAGAGGAAAAAAAAAAAAACAGTTAATTGGACTCAGTCTGTTAAAAATGTACTTTTTAGATCCTAAAAGGGTTTGTTTTATTTTGGTATTTTATGTAAACAACCCGATTATTCTTTGACAACTCTATTCTTTGTAGAACTTAAGCCTGTTTAAACCTTTTGGAGATCTTAATAACTGATAATATTATGGTATGTCTTTACTTACTGCCCATTCAGTAATACACAATTCAACATAAAACAAAACCAAACTATAAAATAACAATGACAACATTGGACAACAATGACAATTTTGGACAACATCCAAAATGTTTATTTTGTCACATTTTTAGAAATACCAAATTATTTCAGATTTGTTCAAAATAATTAATTTGATCACTCCACATTGCTGATGTCCTAAGTGTATACTTTGCTATCAGACAATCCATCCCTGGTATTATTCACATTATGAAATAAACTACTTTTTAAGTAGTTTACAAATGTAAATCAAAATGACTCGGAACAAATTATAAATTATACTTATTTATAACTAAAGTAACTGTTTACTGTTAATTATCTGTGGTAAATTTTTCCTGTGTCTACTTACCTAAACTGGAACTCTAGTTTCCAGAATTCTCTTCCCTGTGGGCATTGGCCGCAAGACATTTTATGCAAGATGTGGAGGGCAGATCTTAAGTTCCGAAGATTGATGTAGGTCCCCAGACACTGTGGAGGCTTGTTCACCTTGTTTCTGATCTTCTAGCTCACACTGATAGAGTGGGGCGACAGGGGACCCTCAGTTTCTTCGGCTCCCACTACATCTCCTGCTTCTTTAAGTTATAGGCCAAGTACAGTGCAGTGACATGTTAAAGGGCGCCTTGCTGTCCTGCAGCCATCATGCCATCAGGGTTGTAGGTGGTGGCAGACAGCCATAAATTCCACTTTGTCCTTGTGTGTTCCTCATGGATTCTGATTTGTCCCTGCAGGTCTCAGCTTTTCCACTTTATTTCCTAACTGCTGGTCTGGCTGAGCTAGAGCTGGCGCAACAGACAATAAGCTGCATAAATTGATCTACCAGCTCACAATGGCTTGAGGTCTAACTCCTATAATATATTAGTATTCAGATCCCTTTTTCTGTGTTTGTTTTTCTGATGGAACTCTGATACCCAGTTCTAATCAGATTATTTGGGGAAATTTAGATGAGGTTTGTTGTTACAATGTCCATTCTAAGTCACCTTCTCCTACCTCTTCCTGGTTCTGCATTTTTTTTTTCCTTCTAGATTCCTAAGCTTCCTGATGATCCATATTTCATGTTACAACAGGACAGTCAGTAGCAAATTGTTACTTTTTTGGATCAGAACTGGATAAAAATAAATAGCAGTCTATTCTAATTTCTCTGTTTGTAGTTGGTATTAAAGAATTTGTTTAAATTCTGGTGTTAACTTTTGCCTCTGAGTGTCTTTTATGGTTCTAGAATTACTTTATCTTGGAATTTTGTTTAAAAACTCACAAAAGTATGATTTAAGAATAATATACATCCCCAATAGAATAAACTACATAATAATTACTCATCACACAATGTGTCTTCACCAAGCTACTGTTAAAAACAAAACTACAGGCCCCAAATGGTATCACTCATGCTAAAGCCCATGTTACAAAACCTAGATTTAATACCTGATCTAATTGCAGTTTCTACCTTTCCCAGAAATGTAATTTTAATCAACCAAGCTGGAATTTTCCGGTCCTCACCAATGAGATAATCTGTCATGTGATCCCTCTCCATCCCCACAGAGGAAGAAGAGGCAGTCTTCATGATAAAATCCTTGTGGTTCCCTTGCCCCTACAAAAGAAGTTGCCCTGGCTCAAAATAACTCTTTTTCTTTTATTAATACCTTCTTTCCCCACCCTCCTTCTGCCTATAAACCCTTCCATTTTGTACAGTGCCTCAAGAGCCCTTCTAGTTGTTAAATGGGATGCTGTCCAATTCCTGAGTCATTTAATAAAGCCAATTAGATCTTCAAATTTCCTCTGTTGAATTTTGGGTTTTAACACTACACTAATAGCTGAGCAATCCAGCAAGAAAATTGTACATTTTCCAGTTAATGTTTTTTTCCAGGAAGAGCTGTTCTTAGTTTTTTTTTTTTTTGCTTTCCTATTCTGGTTCCAGAACTAGAGAAGACCTGTCCCTCACCTTGTAACAGATGCTGCCTGGTCAGGGTATTGTGTGACCTGATTCTTGCCCTTGGTTAGCAGGCAGCAGTGACATAGCGAGCCCTTCAAACTGCTGAGTTCTTCCCTGACTTGACTTTGATGTATCAATGTCTGATTTTAGTTCTTCTACCAGTGGGAGACTCTTCTCTGACTCTAAAATTCTCCTTCAGCTAATAAGAACAGGTTATTCATTGCTGTTTGAATATTCCTTGTTTTTTTTATATATGGGAGTTTAATATATTTGAACTATTAACTTTTTTTTCAGGATTTTTTTCACACATGCACACTTCCATCCCAGCCAGGCTCCTGGTGGCCATTACTCTTAGAAAATTATGTCACAGCAACAGAAAGCAATGAAAAGTGAATTCTTTAGTTTTGAGAGTGTCAAAAGATGAGACAAGAAACTAGATATTTCAGTGGATGCCAGCAAGGACAAATGTACCAAAGAATCAGGTGTTCCAATTTCCCCATTATGCCTTAGAATTGCATAAATCTCTTGAATTTGGATTCAACTTAAAGGAGAGAGGAAATGAAACATGAATATGGACTCTGTGGAACAACTTCTGGTATGGGGGCTGGGAAACCCCATCCGTGTTAGAGTTGCCACACTGCCAACAAGAAGCTATCATCAGGGAATTGATTACTGGCAGGAGAAAGTAGAGAGGGTGTAAAAGGAGTGAAGGAGTAGCACAAGAGGCTGAAAATTAACCTTAACTATTATGTAAATTTGCCTGTCATATATCAAGCTTGAATAGTATAAAATCCTATATTTGCAGGAAGTTAAAAAGTAAAAACAATAAGCAATAAATAAAATTAATACCATTTAATGAGTGTATACCATGTACCAGCTATCCGTTAGATGCTTTACATACATTGCCATTAGTGTTTTCACAGCACTACAAGATATACATCCCCATTTTATAAATGAGGTTGCTGAGTTCACAGAGGTGTTATAACTTGCCTAAGATCACATAGATGACAACTGGCAAACCTAAGATTCTACCAAGGCTTGTCTGAATTCAAAACACATTCCCTGTCTAATGGGGTACTGTTCAAAAACCAATTCTCCTGAAGTGCACATTTTATTTAATCAAAAAGACCTATAATTATTATTCTTGAATTTGTTCAATAAGCATTTATTGAGCACCATCTTCATGTAAGACTTAGGACCGTATCTGAGTTTATAAAAATAGAAAAACCAATACAATAACTGTCCTTAAATTATACTTACAGTTACAGAAAAGCATATAATAACTGTCCTCAAATTACAATTACAGTGCAGTGATGCTTCTTCTTAAAAATATAATCTGTAAATTCAACCGTGGCTGTACTTTATGGATTATATTCTATTGTTCTCAAAAAGAAATTAAGTTGTTTACAGAAAAATAGTAAAAGTATATAATAATATCCTATTGAAATTTAAAATCACAGAAGGAATAAGAAATTTAGGCACAAGACTAATCAAAATACTGCATTCAGATAATTAAACTGGCTCTAGATATTTTTACTACCAGTAGATAAAGATAAGTAATAAAACTATCATAAGATGTATTTTGTGGAATCCATCATCATCATCTGAATTATTTCAGAAAAAAATGAATTTCTAGTGGGTTGTTTGGGTTCAGTTTGCTTTAAAATATAGATGTGGGTTCAAATTAACATTGAATTCTTCCTTTTTTTTTTTGTAATAACAAGTCTAGACTGTAGAGGTCAGCTTGTACAGTTATCTTTTTAGATATTTTTCATACAATTACATTTCTGCAGCACTAAATTGACATATTTAACCCAATCTCAGAATTAACCATCTCTATCCCATTTTCTTAGTCAATTAAAAATAAATATTTAATTTTTTACTGGAATTTACTTAAAAATGTTTACACTTTGCTTTTTCCTTTAAATGCTTATTGGTGAAATAAATATTAACTAGCAGTACTTTTAAAAAAATTTTTTAAATTTTATTTTATTTATTTTTTTATACAGCACGTCCTTATTAGTCATCAATTTTATACACATCAGTGTATACATGTCAATCCCAATCGCCCAATTCAGCACACCACCATCCCCCGCCGCCACGATTTTCCCCCCTTGGTGTCCATACGTTTGTTCTCTACATGTGTGTCTCAACTTCTGCCCTGAAAACCGGTTCATCTGTACCATTTTTCTAGGTTCCACATACATGCGTTAAATATACGATATTTGTTTTTCTCTTTCTGACTTACTTCACTCTGTATGACAGACTCTAGATCCATCCACGTCTCAACAAATGACTCAATTTCGTTCCTTTTTATGGCTGAGTAATATTCCATTGTATATATGTACCATAACTTCTTTATCCATTCATCTGTCGATGGGCATTTAGGTTGCTTCCATGACCTGGCTATTGTAAATAGTGCTGCAACGAACATTGGGGTGCATGTGTCTTTTTGAATTATGGTTTTCTCTGGGTATATGCCTAGTAGTGGGATTGCTGGATCATATGGTAATTCTATTTTTAGCTTTTTAAGGAACCTCCATACTGTTCTCCATAGTGGCTGGATCAATTTACATTCCCACCAACAGTGCAAGAGAGGGTTCCCTTTTCTCCACACCATCTCCAGCATTTGTTGTTTGTAGATTTTCTGATGAGGCCTATTCTAAGTGGTGTGAGGTGATACCTCATTGTAGTTTTCATTTGCATTTCTCTAATAATTAGTGATGTTGAGCAGCTTTTCATGTGCTTCTTGGCCATCTGTATGTCTTCTTTGGAGAAATGTCTATTTAGGTCTTCTGCCCATTTTTGGATTGGGTTGTTTGTTTCTTTAATATTGAGTTGCATGAGCTGTTTATATATTTTGGAGATTCATCCTTTGTCCGTTGATTTGTTTGCAAATATTTTCTCCCATTCTGAGGGTTGTCTTTTTGTCTTGTTTATGGTTTCCTTTGCTGTGCAAAAGCTTTGAAGTTTCATTAGGTCCCATTTGTTTATTTTTGTTTTTATTTCCATTACTGTAGGAGGTGGATCAAAAAAGGTCTTGCTGTGATTTATGTCAGAGAGTGTTCTTCCTATGTTTTCCTCAAAGAGTTTTATAGTGTCCGGCCTTACATTTAGGTCTCGAATCCATTTTGAGTTTGTTTTTGTGTATGGTGTTAGGGAGTGTTCTAATTTCATTCTTTTACATGCAGCTGTCCAGTTTTCCCAGCACCACTTATTGAAGAGACTGTCTTTTCTCCATTGTATGTCCTTGCCTCCTTTGTCATAGATTAGTTGACCATAGGTGCATGGGTTTATCTCTGGGCTTTCTATCTTGTTCCATTGATCTATATTTCTGTTTTTGTGCCAGTACCATATCATCTTGATTACTGTAGCTTTGTAGTATAGTCTGAAGTCAGGGAGTCTGATTCCTCCAGCTCCGTTTTTTTCCCTTAAGACTGCTTTGGCTTATTCGGGGTCTTTTGTGTCTCCATACAAATTTTAAGATTTTTTGTTCTAGTTCTGTAAAAAATGCCATTGGTAATTTGATAGGGATTGCATTGAATCTGTAGATTGCTTTGGGTAGTAGAGTCATTTTCACAATGTTGATTCTTCCAATCCAAGAACATGGTATATCTCTCCATCTGTTTGTATCATCTTTAATTTCTTTCATCAGTGTCTTATAGTTTTTTGCATACAAGTCTTTTGTCTCCTTAGGTAGGTTTATTCCTAGGTATTTTATTCTTTTTGTTGCAATGGTAAATGGGAGTGTTTCCATAATTTCTCTTTCAGATTTTTCGTCATTAGTGTATAGGAATGCAAGAGATTTCTGTGCATTAATTTTGTATCCTGCAACTTTACCAAATTCATTGATTAGCTCTAGTAGTTTTCTGGTGGCATCTTTAGGATTCTCTGTGTATAGCATCATGTGATCTGCAAACAGTGACAGTTTTACTTCTTCTTTTCCAATTTGTATTCCTTTTATTTCTTTTTTCTTCTCTGATTGCCGTGGCTAGGACTTCCAAAACTATGTTGAATAATAGTGGTGAGAGTGGACATCCTTGTCTTGTTCCTGATCTTAGAGGAAATGCTTTCAGTTTTTCACCATTGAGAATGATGTTTGATATGGGTTTGTCATATATGGCCTTTATTATGTTGAGGTAGGTTCCCTCTATGCCCACTTTCTGGAGGGTTTTTATCATAAATGGGTGTTGAATTTTGTCAAAAGCTTTTTCTGTATCTATTGAGATAATCATCTGGTTTTTGTTTTTCAGTTTCTTTCCTTCTACTAACTTTGGGTTTTGTTTGTTCTTCTTTCTCTAGTTTCTTTAGGTGTATGGTTAGATTGTTTATTTGAGACTTTTCTTGTTTCTTGAGGTAGGCTTGTATAGCTATAAACTTCCCTCTTAGAATTGCTTTTGCTGCATCCCATAGGTGTTGGATCGTCATGTTTTCATTGTCATTTGTCTCTAGGTATTTTTTGATTTCCTCTTTGATTTCTTCAGTGATCTCTTGGTTATTTAGTAACGTATTGTTTAGCCTCCATCTGTTTGTGTTTTTTACGTTTTTTTCCCTGTAATTCATTTCTAATCTCATAGCGTTGTGGTCAGAAAAGATGCTTGATATGATTTCAATTTTCTTAAATTTACCGAGGCTTGATTTGTGACCCAAGATGTGATCTATCCTGGAGAATGTTCCATGCGCACTTGAGAAGAAAGTGTAATCTGCTGTTCTTGGATGGAATGTCCTATAAATATCAATTAAATCTATCTGGTCTATTGTATCATTTAAAGCTTCTGTTTCCTTATTTATTTTCATTTTGGATGATCTGTCCATTGGTGTAAGTGAGGTGTTAAAGTCCCCCACTATTATTGTGTTACTGTCGATTTTCTCTTTTATAGCTGTTAGCAGCTGCCTTATGTATTGAGGTGCTCCTATGTTGGGTGCATATATATTTATAATTGTTATATCTTTTTCTTGGATTGATCCCCTGATCATTATGTATTGTCCTTCCTTGTCTGCGTTGTAACATTCTTTATATTAAAGTCTATTTTATCTGATATGAGTGTAGCTACTCCAGCTTTCTTTTGATTTCCATTTGCATGGAATATGTTTTTCCATCCCCTCACTTTCAGTCTGTATGTGTCCCTAGGTCTGAAGTGGGTCTCTTGTAGACAGCATATGTATGGGTCTTGTTTTTGTATCCATTCAGCAAGCCTGTGTCTTTTGGTTGGAGCATTTAATCATCCATATCTCCACTTCATTTAGTTGTTTTTCTGGGGTTTTATCTTGTTCCTTCATCTGGTACATAGCTGTCTGCTTTTTCATCTTGTCTATCTTTCTGTGAATGTGGTTTTTGTTCCACAGGCTGCAGGATTGTAGTTCTTCTTGCTTCTCTGTATCCTGTTTCTTGAGGGCATCTTGCAGAAGCTGTGTGATTCAGGTCCATTTAATGTCTTTGAGACTTGTTGCCCTCCTGCTAGTGTTGGAGGGTCTCCTGCAGAGGCAGGGGGTGGCTGTGCCTCACCATGAAGACAAGGAAACTGGCAGCAGAAGTTCTGGGAAGTACTCCTTGGTGTGAGCCCTCCCAGAGTCTGCCATTATCTCCACCAAAGATAACTAGCAGTACTTCTAATAGAGATTTTATAATTTGGATTTAAACTGAGTGCTTAGTTGAATCCATTTACAGTAGCTAAGGATTGATCAGTGATGAAACCTGTCCCAAAGCTGATTACCTGAAGAAAAGCACGCATGGATTCTTATTACTGCATAGCAGGCCTGCGTGGGCTTTTTTCTTTTTTTTTTAACACTGCTCCCTCCCAGTCTTTTGTAAGGCCATTTTCTAAACTTATTTCTGCGTGTAGTCTCGACTTAAATTTGTATAATACTAAAATCATGAGAACACTCTATCTAAACAGCAACAACAAGAGTCTCTTGTGGTATGCATTTGATGAAGTTGTAAAATGTTAAAGAAAAATATTTCACATGAGAAATTTTTATTAAGTTTTATAATGGTATAACTATTACTGAACCCAGGTTCAGCTGCTTGAGCTCAGAAGCCAATAATTCACGAGGCAAGTGTCAGTAGAAAGGAAAGTTGCTTTAATCATAAAATCCGGCAATCGGGGGAGATGATGGACTCGTGTCCAGAGACCAACTCTGATGATTCTGCTCAGCCATGACAGTTTTCAAAGGGAAAAATGGAGTTGGGGAAAGAATCTCAGTGAATCATCGAGGCAGGAGGTTGGGTTCTGCATCATTCTCCGATGCGAGCAGACTGGCTGACTCTCTCTTCAGATGTTATCTTGCCTGAGTGATCTGCCTGCAGGATTGCTAAGGGGAGCTGTTGGGAGTAGAACTGGTCATTTTTTTAAACCACTTAATTCTTCATTCTTCTTTTTGTCCAGGAAAAGAATCAACAGGTTAGGCAAGGCATGGTGTGCATTCAGGAGAGCATAAATCAGGAGTTAGGTTAAATTGTTTAGTGATCTCATTCCTATAATTAGGTTCTTTGAAGGTTAGAGGGGAACAGAAATGGGCAAACAGGAAAGGGTCAGAATAGCTGCTTTCAATTCCCAACTATCAAACATCATTCCATTTCTATAGGGTTAGGGGTGAAGATCCATCTTCTGTAACTTCTTCAGGCTGACATTCTCAGAGTGGACGATGTCAACATGGGTCTGTAGCATCTCTTTGCTGACAATTTCAGTTGCCCTCTTACGTATCTGGGCAGAGCAAGCTACAATTAGTTTGATACCCACAAAGATATAGATTATTATGAGCAATGTTAATCCCATTCTTTTGAATCAGTTCTTGGAATTGTGCTAGCCATAGATTCAGTATTGCTCAAGTTGGAGCAGCTTGTGTCATGGCTGCAGTCTGGTCATCATACAGTTAGCTTTTTTTTTTTTCCTCCCCTCTGGTGGCAGTTATAGTATCTGTAAAACGACTCAGGAATGTGCATCAGACAGTGAGTCTGCTGCTTGGTTTTGTACTTGGGGTGTAGGGTAGGGGGCTGCAGTGTTCTGCTCGGTTCCATAATTTTAAAAAATAAACATAATCACACAAGAAAAAAAAAATAACATAGCTAAGGCTAGAAAATGTCATAGAATGACAGAAATATCAAAATATTAGAGAGGAACTAAAAAGAGAAATAATGTAACCTCATGAGGGAATAATCTAAGGATAGAATTGTTTAACCTGCTTTTTATGTAATATTAACAAAAATAAAAAAGATTATTAACATAATCTTTTGGAATTTTTTAAAAATGAAAGCACTGAAAGTATTAAGAGAGTACAATGCTAACAGTATGTTAAGATTCCTCTACAATTAGCAGGATTCTTTGTCATTTCATCAGAGCTGAAATAATCCCTCACAGGACGGTTAAACTCATGTCAGCAGTGGTGCTGGGTGGGGGGCAGGGGGTGTGTTCCTGTAATCAGAATCCTATATAAATGTTAAACAGGGGCATCAAGCTTACAAGACCATGGCATCAGCTGATTCATCGGAGTGTTCATCCTATAGAAACACTGTGAATTATAAAAGTTATTTCAATACCTCTTTGATTTTAGCCCAAATTACTAATTGTGAGAGGCGACACATTGTCTGCTGCACAGCCATAAACACTGAGGTGAACCAGAGCAATAAAAAGAGACAGGGCAGTCCTGTTGTGAGAGTTCTTGCCTCGGAGTTGGAAATTACTCCACAGATTTGCTGCGCCACTTTAAATCATCCACCTATCTCTCTTCATCTTGGCTTCTTAGTAGTTAAAATTATGAGAACATTGACTTTATCACCTCTGTTGGAAAGAGTCGCTAATAAAGTCACAGTAAAGTTCTCGAAAAACATTGAGTGCTTAAATCATACACAGAGATGATTTTTTAATCTCCTTACATAATAGTGTTTTTAGTCATAGTGTTTTGAAACCATAGTAAAAATAAGTGTTGGATAAATGACTTCTATAGGATGTTTTCCTCTATTAGAAAATGAAAAGCCCAAGTGGCTTGAAGAATGAGACTCTCTTATCTCACATAACTGGCTGTCTGAAGAAAAAGGGGCTGGAGGGTTGATTAATTCAGTGGCTCAATGATTCATCAAAGATATGGCCACATTTATCTTTTTTCTTTGTCAATTTCAGCATATTTTTCTACTCACAAAACAGTGGCTATAGTTCTAGGTATCACCTGCAGATACAACTAAAGAGAACAGAAAGAAAAGCATCATTTTTCTTTTGTTTATCTCTTCTTAAAAATTAAACATTCCCAGATGCCTGACACTGCATCCCCTCAGTCCCTTCACATCTCTCTGACCTCCTCTAAGACATTCTCATACAAAAAGAGTGGGACAATATGATTGAAGTAGTCTACTTAGGTCTCACTTGGGTCAAGTAGAGGTGGGGTATCACAATACTGAGTTATGCCGACACTCCCTTTTCCTCTCCTGCACTACCATGCTGTGGACTATTGTTAGTGTCCCCGCAACTTCATGGTCTTGAATCATAATTAGGCCTTAAGCGCTACAGAAATTCTTCTAGTTCCCTATTTGAAATATTAGATTCTTTCAAAAATATTGATGTCCACACTCTATGGGCATCCTAGGGTTTTCTTACTCTGCCTTTTCTGTGATCCAGCGTAGTCTCCACTCTTAACGCTAGATATCGTTTGCTTGAGTCTCCTCATGGGTAATGGTGTGTCTCACCATTGCCGTAGCTCATAGCCCAACTGATTTTGTATACTTTCACCTTCGTCAAGGGCAAAGTTTTTCCTTAATTGTGTTTTCCCACAATTTCCCCTGACCCTATTATTCAGGAGGTTCCAGGGGTCTAAGCTTGTTGGATGGTGGATGGTCCACAGATGGTAGATTAGCATGTTTCATATTTGATCTCAGCTCAGAATCACTGAGTTCTTCATACTCCTTTCCCAGGAATTTGAGAAGAAAAAAAAAAAAGTTTTTTTCTTTCAGTCACTTCAATGGCCTGAAGTCCCAATATAAAACATTCTCTCAAGTCCTGGTTACCTTTTCTTTACTCCAGACTCAATCCTATCTTATAGCTGTGAAAAAAAAAGGCAAAACAAAAAAACTCACACTGTAAGCATGCATCCAAAGCCTTTTGGCCTGTGGCTTTTTAAAATTTCTGCTGCAGGCTGGAGGAGGTGAAAGTAGCCACTGGGACACTCATGAGACAGAGAGAGGGAATAACAAATTAGTAACTCATGTTATAATTCTGCCACATGGGTGAAATATAAAATTTCAAATTCTCTCAAGATTTTAGGTCCTCCTCAGAAACCCATCGCCTTATTTATGCTTCCTCCTCTGAACATGTAATATTTTTATCATCACTGGCTCTTTTGCATCAGCATGTTATTCAAAGAACTCATGTTTTACTTTCTGTATCAGAAAACCACAATAATACTGCCGCAACAAACTGCCCATAGCCCATTTAACTATTATATGTCTTCCCAAGTTAAACGTGCAAATATTTTTGCAGGGTTGTCCACAGTAACTGCTTTTACTTTTCTACTTTTAGTTCTTAAAATCAAAAACCTGAAGTCTGATTTATACCCTCACTATTTTCACTGAACATGCTCTAGTGAAGATAATAGATCACATTTAGTTGCTACATCCAATCATATATTGATGGTCAGCTCTTTTTAAAATTAGGCAAACCTTACTAAGGCTCTTTCTTCTTTGCCTCTCACCGTATCATGTTCTCCTTGTCTTCCTCCAGCATATCTGGATATCATGGGTACACTCCCCTGCCCATTCCTTAAGAGTATATCTTCTTTAGAGCTTCATTCTTTACCCTCTTTCTCTTGTACTTCTTCCTTTGGTGCCTGTCTTAGCTTGATCGAGCTGCTGTAGTAAAAATATAAACTGAGTGGCTTATAAACAACAGACATTTATTTCTCACAGTTCTGGAGGCTGGGAAGTCCAGGATCAAGGTGCCGACAGATCTAGCGTCTGGTGAGAACCCTCTTCCTAGATGGCTATCTTTTCACTATGTCCTCACATGGCGGAAAGGGCAAGGGATTTCTCTGGGTCTCTTCTCTAAGGGCACTAATCCTGTTTATGAAGGCTCTACCCTCAGAACATAATCACCTCCCAAAGGCCCCAACTCCTCATATCGTTACTTTCAGGGTTAGGACTTCAAATTATGAATTTGGGAGGAACACAGACACTCAGTCTGCAGCAGTACTCTCTTGCAGTTCCAGGATTTCATATTTCATGAAATCATATTTATAGCTACATATTAACCTATTCCTTTGAGCACTAGCTCCGCATATTCACCTGCCTATGGAACTTTCTTTGTGAAAGAACTAGGAATAATCGGGACATAGCGTAGCACAAGAAGTCCCTATATATTACCTTTTGTTGTTTTCCACTAGTTGTCAATCTAGTTTCCAAATAATCTGAAGTCTTTAACAATAATAAAATTCACTGGTATCTCTACTCACCAGTAAGAGACAATGGTGCTTGACCCAGTCATTTACAAGAATCACAGTAGCAGCCATCCTAAACATTAGTGACAAGTTAAGGATACATACAGTTTACAACAAAATCATATTGAAGTATTAAATTTGAAGTAGTGGTGTGGATATGATGTAATAAATAGAATCTTGACAACTTTTTCTATGAAATACTTTCCAAAAAAGAGGCAAAACTTGGCCTAACTTGATTATGTTTTGAATTTCAACATGGACCATCCAAAGAGAGACAGAACTACACATTGAGCTGGGAAAAAACCCTGTCTTGATTTCCACCAGGTATTAAGAGGTCTTCTCAGAGATTTATCATGGGAATTCCCATTTAGTAAACAAAGGCTGAGAAGGCAGGCTTCAGCTGCACCAGGAAGGGCACTCTTTAATTGGTTTGCATGATTATCTCAGTGCCATAGTTTCCAAACCAAGGTATGCTTAGAAAATAACTGGTAAGTTTTCTGGTTTCTATGGCAAATTTACTGAAAACAAAAACTTGTACTTAAAAAAAGACCCCTTTCAGATTTCCGATGATGCTTGTCCTTCAGCGTTTCTTTGGCAACCATTTTGTTCAACATATTTTTACAGTATTATGCCTGGGACATATATTTTCCCCTGAAATCTTGCAAATATCATGCAGCTGGATGACGGAGACCACTATAAATGCCACTTCACATAGCCCAGTGGTCTCTATCTTAGCATTTTCTCAGTCATTTTTCTGTGTTTTCTATATGAGTGAATAGTAGCTGGCATTATTTTTTCAGTTGCCTAAGACAGAAATTTGGAATTGCCTATGATACTTCACTTAATTGATACATTAAATCAACTACCCAATGTTATTTAACTTTCACATCAGTAATGTGTATTTATTCCACTCTTTCTCCTCTTCCACTTCCCTTCACCATTATCTTTCCTTTTGGTTTACATAAATGTCTTATTAAATCATCCCTATTCTTGTGCATTTGAACACCCAGCTTCATTCTCCCCACTGTGCAATAATATTGTCAACCTCTTGATTAATGGGTCCATATAAACCCATTGTCTCAAGATATAATCCAAAAATTTTCAAATGATCTTTCCAGTAAGACCCTTAATGGTTTAAAGATTTCAGTAGTAGAATGAAATTCTTTTGTGAGTCTTTTTTTTTTTATCTTATGGTTTTATTTTTTGTTAATATGATTATCACAGCAGACATAAGATAGAGATAGTGGATGTGACATAAGTTCTGTTACACTTGTTTGAAAAGACCATCCTAATCCAGGTTGGTCATTTACTATTCATATAAAACAAATATCTACTGTGTCTATGCCGTATTACAATTAATTTTTGAGGGGAAAGTAATTATGAAGAAAAACAGAAAAGTAAACCACGATAAATGGGACCACTATAAATTGTAAAAGTGTGATTAAGATGATTTTGAAATGTATTTAAAATTGCAAGCATAGTCATGTTACTGTGTCTGTTTTAGGAAGCAAGGTCCTTAACTGCCAGGAATAAGTCTTTAAAATTACCGTTTGAGTTTTCTCAGGTTCTCTCTTACCCTCTACTGCTGTCCTTAGTTATGTCATGCCTGTGCCATGGGGGCTGAGGGGTCTCAGTTAACATCATGGGCTTTTAATTAAATGGTGGAATTCACAGTAAGTACGATTTATCACGGACACTACCAGAAGTGGGTTCTGACTGTGGTGGTGAAAAATATTGGGTTGGCCAAAATGTTCGTTCGGGTTTTTCTGTAAGATGTTATGGAAGAATGCGAACGAACTTTTTGGCCAGTCCAGTAAAAGGAGTGCCTCCTTAAGCGAACTTTCCTTGAAGTGGCCACAGCCCTAGGATATCATTATCCTGGTGTGTGTGTGTGTGTGTGTGTGTGTGTGTGTGTGTGTCTGTGTGTGTGTGTGTGTGTGTGGCCACTGCCAGTGTTAGTACTGATGATACTAAATATGAAGCTTATAGAGACAGAGGTCACAGAGAGATAAGAATGTCTCTCTCTTGCTCTGTTTCTAGGTGCAGATGATAAAGAGAGATAATGAGGCATCTTGATCTCTTGGTTGACCACCTGCCTGTCCTTTTGTATCACATTCATCCATGTGTTCACAGTACAGTCTATAACGTGACAACGTGCCTATCTTCTTCCAGGGTAAGAAAAAGAAGAGGAAGAGAGAGAAACTACAGGAATCTACATCAGGTAGGCACCATGTGACTTTCCAACCGATTCTCATGTTTCTGACAAACACCTTTTAAAAGGTAGAAAGTGTGCATCTTTCTACACACTGCTTTATTCTTCAACTATAACGTGTGATTCTTGAACTCTGCTTTTCTTCCTGCAATTCTTTAAAAGATTTTCATGAGGTATGTGGTATTAATAGTTTTAAAGAAGTCAATTTCCTGACCCTCAAATTCCATATGTATTCTTTACTAACTTCATGTAAATTTTTCTTTTTCACCTTCCATGTCATAATTTCTCTTTCCCTACTTTATAGAAAAAGATGCATATAATTCACTCACCTAGAATTTTATCATGGTGCATTCCTTAGTTGTATAAAATGTTTTAGGGCACCTAAAAAAGGAAGATTTTTTTCCCATCAGAGGCCTTACTGCCTCTTCTTATCTCAGACATATTGCTGTGACAGCAATTAAGCTTATTGCTATGCAGCAGAAGCTTAGAAATGAGTTGTTTTGGCAGTTGTTTGGATGCTCTGAAACCACATGTGCTCTTAGAGTGTGTGGGCAGGGAGAGTGATGGTAATATTCTTTTAAGGATCCTACGTCTTTCATCCACTGACTTGCAAAAAAGGCAGAGATCTTATGGGGAGAGTTTGATGAGGCAAATCAAGAGGAGTATTTGCTTCAAAAAATTAAATGAAAAAATGGCCTTTCTCTCATCTATCATATGTATGCAATTTATCTTGAATATATTCATGCCCCTTAATTGGAAAGGAAAGTACCTTCAAGTAGACCAAGAGGTACATGCCGTTGACATTGATATATTTCAAAATAACTGGAATGTTTTCAGGGACTACTAGAATTTTCACATTACACTGGAGAAGATCCACAGACTAAAATGTTAATACGGTTTCTTGTCAACTCAGTGTGCGTTTTACAAGTAGTCAATGTCCTGAATTGTGGAACACCCACTTCTGTAAGGCTGGGAACTAGGTTTTCAGGAAATCCCTTCATGATATGTTTAAGTGTAAGAGTGGCCAAAAGAGGAACCTGTGCACAATTGTGAAGGCTGAAGTGAAGGAGACACTATTGCTCTTGGAAAGTTGTCAGCCTGACAAGGTGACAGAAAGACGCCCCACCTTGTCCTTGCTCTCCTCTGCTCTGCATCTCCCCCACTGGCTCCGCTGACCACCAGCAGCCTAGCCCAACTCGAGGTGCCTGGACCCGGCAGCCCAGGGAGCTACTGCACAGAAGCAGCAGTTTCCTGAGATGGCAGCTTCTATGGTTGTCTCCATCAGTTGCCCCTTCCCAGTATCACTCAGGCAGTCAGACATCTCAGGTTCTTGGATTTTCCAGCAAGCTTGGAGCTGCCCACTTCAGTGCTTCAGGAGGACTGGTTAGTGACAGTTTCTCTAATCTTCATCTTCTGACTCTTGTCTTCCAGACGTTCATTTTCCATATTCCTCCCACATTCATGTAAGGTTTAATTCCTAATTTCCTTATTCTGATATTCCTTCTAGAGCCTCTATTTCCGTATTGAACCCTCACTGATACAGTCAGCTAAAAGCCTATTTTATCAAGCATATCATGAAATCTTGTTTCAGTATTAGTTAGTCATCATTTTATTAGCCTTAATAAGTGATTAATATTAGACTTAAATGATTAATATTTTCTTATACCTATTATCAAAAATAAAGTTATATATTAGATGTTGGATGGGTTACTTTTAAGAGTATATACATTTCTGTTTTATTAAGCATATGGGGAAAGACTAGTCATGATAATAATAACATTAATGAAATTAATTATGAACATTATACACGGTTCCTATTTAATTTTTCTTTAAAATTATGTACAGACTTCAGTATACTCGCACTTTTATTAAAAAAATACAGTACCTTTTTGTCAAACTTCTCACATTGTGAATAACATGATTTTAGCTATAAATTACATTGCTTTGTTACAGATAAGCAATAAGAAATAGTATATAGAATAAATATTATTATGGCTTCTTATAAAGGCAAGTGAATTAATAATAGTATCTTCATATTGTTTTAATCTTGATTTGATTGATTTTTGCAACAGATCCTTAAAAGAATGTTTCATAATTTTTTTCTCACTGGCTTTTATAATATTCTGAAGAACTTGTAATGTATATTTGAATCAAATATATTTGATCAAAATATTTGAATCAAAAAATGAGGTTAGGCTTTTTCTGACAGTAATCTGATTTGGCTAATTTATTTATAGGAGGACTGCTTTTGATAATGAATTCATATGTCAGACATTATGTATGTTGAAAGAACTGAATATGCAGCTCCAAAGTTGTTGACAAAATTATATTTAAAGCACCTAATAAGATTAAGGTATTTTGTCAACAATTATTGTGTTGGTAAAGTTGTATTAAAATTTAACAAAATATTAATTTTCTCATATTTTTTGAATAAATTGGAATATGCAAAATGCCCCTGTGTCCAATTTTATTAATTGGTTAATAGAATTGATGTTGTTATATCTCATTCTAGCATTCAATAAAATTCATTTATAGAAAATGGATTAATTGGAAAAACTTTATCACATGAAAATAATTTTAGTAAAATTAGTTGTTTTAAAAAATCCAGTAAAATACTTACTATATTCATAAATTGTGTGATAATTATAACATATATATCCAAAAACTGTATTTCATGTAGTAGCCTTATAATCACAGTAAGAAACAATTTAAAATAATTTTTAATTGATTTCATATTTATTTCAGAAAAATATGGTAGATGATCAATAGAAGTCTTTGAAGCATAAAATTATATTAAGTAGAAAATCTGTGAATAAAGTAAAATTGAAAACTAACTTTAAGGAGAAAAATAGAATGATGTCTAACTTCCTGTAAAAAGAGCTTGTTCATGTATTTTCTAAATAGATGATGATGGATGACTCACCCTGGTATTTGGATTCCATTAGGTACTACCGTGATGTAACTATTTTGTTTTAAAATATCATTTATTATGTACACTGGAAAATTTTTGCTTTGTATCTTTTTCAATTTGATTAAAAGCTTTAGATGACCATCTAAAAATGTGCATAGCCTTTCAAAATTCTAGGATGTACCTGAACATAAAAGTTGAATAACAACTGATCTATCCTTTATTTACTTTTTTCAGACATATACCTCATTATTCCTCATTAAGTCTATCTCTACTCCATCCATACTGAGCTTCTTATGTTTCAGTATTTCTCTGCCTACAAGGTACTAAACATCCCAACTTCTCCCTGCCTCTCCCTATTCCCAAATTCAAGTTGCTCCTTTCCTATCACATGCGGTTTTCATCTTTCGTACCAGAGGGAAAATACCGTCATCCTGGGTACTGTCCAAAGTAGATCAAGTGTTCTCCTAACTGCTCCCAACAATCTCTGTGTTTGTTGAAGCAATTGTGCTTTCCTGTTTACTTATTTGGCATTTCTAAAAGGTCATCAATTAAGTTCCCAACAGTTTTTGGAAAAAAATAGAAGGTACTCAATAAATGTTACTTGAGAAAACAATTGACTGACAAGGAATGAATCAGTGAATGAATAAGCAAATTGCACAGGAATATTTAATAGAGGAAATAATGGACTAGGAATTAAAAACCATAGAATCTAGCCTTAACCCTTATTTAAATCACTTGGTCTCTATATTTAAATTGTGTCTAAAATACTACTTGCATTCAAGTCTAGAAAAATGTTATTTTATTCTTAGAAATTTTACTGCCTAATTTTAATTATCTCCTCTTTTTTTGTGAAGTGAATAATGTAAAGACTAGAAGGTAATGCCTAAATAAATAAAGACTATTGTTGGTTAAGGGTAAGGTGATTTTTAAATGACCTGCTATATTATGGACATATGGCTATATGTAATACTATGAATTATGAAATGTATGGCTCAGTTTTATAAACTCAAGTAGCTCTGTAGTTCAGAAAATATTAGAATTGGCTTCCTGTGGAAGCAGTATCATATATCCAATGGTATTTATTATTTGCAATAATAAAGACTGATGATATTTAATAGGCTACTTTCATTGGTCCTGCTGTGATTAGATGTATTACTAGAAATGAGTATCAATTTATATTTTATAACTAACAAAAGAGAAAAATAAGAGAGCAATAGAAGTGAGCAATATAGGGCAATTATATACAGATTTTGAATTCAATTAAAATTAACACACAACCAATGATATCTGAAAACTGTTTGCAAGGCAAACATAGATTAAGAATAAAATTTTTATGAGTGTGATGAAATAATCAAAATCTTTTCTCTAAGTAGAGATAACACTTAATTTTGTCCTAGCAAAATTGTTTCTTAGGACTCCATGGCCATAAAATTATAAATACTTATGACTCAGTGCTCATAAGATTACAAATTTGTGATATTATCTTAAATCAAGTTATAGAGTCATATTGTTATCACCAGTCCCCTACAGTTACTTAAAATGAATCTGTGAGATTCTGTTTGGTCTATCTGTTAGGTTTGAAAGGGATTTGGCCTCCATTAGTCCCTAAGTAAGTGGCTTGTGTTGGAAGGCATATGCTTCCCAAAGGGTCAGACCCTCCACAGGGATTCCTTCCCCTACTTCTTTCCTTACCTCTACTGGAGATAACCTGTTTCTTGATTGCCCCACAAAGTTTCCAGGGAAAAAGCAGCATGTACCCCACATTCGGCCAGTTAAAGCAAGAGTCATAAGCTTCCACAAGCACCTAGATTACTTGGAGACTGAGTTCTTACTGATCAGGGACTACCTCTTCAAAGTCAACATTACCTAATATCTTTTTACTAATCATCTTTCAGTGTTTCTATAGAATGTGGATTGAGGAATGTGTATTCTACTTGTCTCCGAGTGTATGCTTGCAGTTAGTACATTGCTCTTTGGTATAAAGATAATGAGGAACACCTTAGAAAGAGCCTCCTAATAGGCAATAAGAGGCCTAGTTTAAGGATGCTATTACACTCACTTCAGTGTTCTTTGTTAGAGTATTCTTTTAATAAGGTGCTTTTTAGTTCTGGAATTTGGAAATAATTGTCTTCCTTTGAAGATGTGATTTGAGATTTATTTCACAGCCACTGTGAATCATGCATCTGATAAAGATCTCTTTTTTATCTGACAGCTGGAAATCAGAATCCAGTTTGTAGATTCCCCCAATAGTGAGAGTAAAGGATTTTATGATATGCATATTTATATCTGTCCCTTATTTGGCTATGCTTTATATTCCTACATTTTTTTTTCATTTCTCACCTACTAATAATTTATTCTATTTTGTTACACATTATTTTGTGTTTTTAAGCTGTCAATTTATTTTGAGAACAAGGTGTGATTTAAATTAATGAATTAATAACTTTATAAAATTATTTTGATGCTTCATGTTTGTCACTTGCTAGGATCCCTGGTGTGGGAATTTGTACCAAGCTCAAATTATTTTTTCCATAAATCCTAAAACCACTACTGTAATGCATGTACTATACCTGTTCTAGTATATGCATGTTCTCTGTGCATATAGTACAGAGAACAAATAAGATCAGAAGCATATATACTCCAGCTATCTATCACAGAACCACAGGTCTTTCTATTGAAGTTGGAACAAAACAAATATTTTTGGAGAGGAATAACAGCAGACAGCTAAGATAAGGTCTCACAAGGGGTAAGTCTGTTTTATTGTGAACATTATCAAGGAGCTGATTCCCAAACTTATTTGTACACAAAGGTTTCTTATTGTATCCAGAAGCAATTAAGTCAAGAGGACAAATTCACCTTAAAATATATAAAAGAACAAATGCATAAGCCAAAATGTAAATGTATTAAATATATAGTTGTCATACTGATTATAAATATAGTAACTTACAAACTTACACAAAATAATTCTGGTAATCTTCTCATGCTAAAAACTAATTAAATGCCTAGAAAAGTTTCCCTTATATTGTCAGCATCACTCTTGACATATAAATTTGACCTTCATCTTGAGTGTGCTGGTTTGTATTCATATAGGCCATAACATAACCTCTCTGAACATTTCCTGGATATTGTTCTGTGAGTAGCCTGGTTACTACCATTGACCTTATCTGGAGAGATTAAGACTGTTTGGTTACAAGTAAAGCCACTGGGGATATTTAAACAAAAAAGGAGGCGAGGGATAGATATGCTACTAGATTTCAGAAAAAAAATAAAACCAGGAAATACAGTTCTAGCTAGACCAGCTATACTAAGATTGAGATCTCATTTCCAAATTTTGCTAAAGAAGGGGTTCAGTGTCCGTTTAGGTCACCTTAACTATGGGTAGGGAAGAGTCATGTTGTCCAAAGTGTAATCGTATGGAGGATTAAAAAAAAAAAAGATACTCATTCTTAGACTGTTTAATCAGAACAGTGGGACTAGAGTTAAAAAGAGGTTATGTCCAATATAAATGTTTGGAAATCATACTCATATTGGGGAAAACTGAACCTGTAAGAAGTCATGAGATGGTCATTGGAGATAAACAAATATAATTGTAGGTAAATTAACATGTGATTTTTAATGTAAAACTAAGATTGATCTATAGTGCCTAGGAGTTTTAAAATGAATTTTATTGAGATCTTATTTACATACAATAAAACATACCCATTTAAAATGTAAAACTAGTTTTGGTAAATGTGACACCTGCTTCTACTGTGAATACATGTCCATCATCCCAAAAAGTTCTTTCTTACAAACAGTAACCTCCTTCAAAACCTGGCATGAGGCAAGTTCTGACCTGCCTTCTTTTATTAAAATTTTGTTTTTTTTCTAGGACTTTATATCAACACTTTCATATACTATGCATTCTTTTGAGAGTCCGTATTTACTCGGTACAGATTTTTGACATTCATCCATGCTGATATATGGATCAGTAGTTTTTTTCCTTAATTGCTGAGTAGTATCATTGTGTGGATGATACCAGAACTATTTATCCATTCTCCTATTGATAGGCAGTTTGGTTGTTTCTAGTTTTGAGTTACTCATGTTTTTGTAAAGTCTTTGTGTGGGCATATGTTTTTAATTCCCTTGTGTAAATAACTAGGTGTCTTATGGTAAAAATAAGTTTGCTTAAATATATAAGAAACTGATATACTGTTTCACAAAGTGGCTGCATTATTTTATATCCCACCAGCAAAGTGTGAGTATTCTAGTTGCTGCGTATCCTCACCAATAATTCATATGGTCAGTTTTTTAAAATTTTAGATATTGTGATGAGTGTCTAGTGATACTGCATTATGATTTTAATGTACATTTCTTTAATAGATAATATTATCAGTCATACTTTAACATGCTTATTGACCATTCATATGTTTTGTTTTTGAAATATCTGTTCAAATATTGTGTCCATTGACTTGTAAAAGTTATTTATATATGAAGGATACATCTGTTTTTATAGATATATTTGAGTGAAGATTTCTGTGAATCTTATTTGGCTTGTATTTTTATTTTCTTAGCAGTGTCTTTTTTTTTCTGTTTTTTTAAAATTTATTTGTTTTTGTAAAAAGTTCATTCTCTCTGTATAAAATACATAAATAACATTAATTTGAAAATTATCCATCAAAAATCCAACATTTTTTTTTTCATGTTACAGATCTTTTTTTTTTTTTTTAAACATCTTTATTGAAGTATAATTGCCTTACAATGGTGTGTTAGCTTCTGCTTTATAACAAAGTGAATCAGTTATACATATACAATATGTTCCCATTTCTCTTCCCTCTTGCATCTCCCTCCCTCCCACCCTCCCCATCCCACCCCTCTAGGTGGTCACAAAGCACGGAGCTGATCTCCCTGTGCTATGTGGCTGCTTCCCACTAGCTATCTATTTTACATTTGGTAGTGTATATATGTCCCTGACACTCTCTTACCCTGTCACATCTCACCCCACCCCCTCCCCATATCCTCAAGTCCATTCTCTAGTAGGTCTGTGTCTTTATTCCCGTCTTGCCACTAGGTTCTTTATGGCCTTTTTTTTTTTTTTCCTTAGATTCGATATATATGTGTTAGCATACTGTATTTGTTTTTCTCTTTCTGACTTACTTCACTCTGTATGACAGAGTCTAACTCCATCCACCTCATTACAAATACCTCCATTTCATTTCTTTTTATGGCTGAGTAATATTCCATTGTATATATGTGCCACATCTTCTTTATCCATTCATCTGTCGATGGACATTTAGGTTGCTTCCATGTCCTGGCTATTGTAAATAGAGCTGCAATGAACATTTTGGTACATGACTCTTTTTGACCTATGGTTTTCTCAGGGTATATGCCCAGTAGTGGGATTGCTGGGTCGTATGGTAGTTCTATTATTAGTTTGTTAAGGAACCTCCATACTGTTCTCCATAGTGGCTGTATCAATTTACATTCCCACCAACAGTGCAAGAGTGTTCCCTTTCCTCCACACCCTCTCCAGCATTTATTGTTTCTAGATTTTTTGATGATGGCCATTCTGACCGGTGTGAGATGATATCTCATTGTAGTTTTGATTTGCATTTCTCTAATGATTAATGATGTTGAGCATTCTTTCATGTGTCTGTAGGCCATCTGTATATCTTCTTTGGAGAAATGTCTATTTAGGTCTTCTGCCCATTTTTGGATTGGGCTGTTCGTTTTTTTGTTATTGAGCTGCATGAGCTGCTTGTAAATCTTGGAGATTAATCCTTTGTCAGTTGCTTCATTTGCAAATATTTTCTCCCATTCTGATGGTTTTGTTTATGGTTTCCTTTGCTGTGCAAAAGCTTTTAAGTTTCATTAGGTCCCATTTGTTTATTTGTGTTCTTATTTCCATTTCTCTGGGAGCTGGGTCAAAAAGAATCTTGCTGTGATGTATGTCATAGAGTGTTCTGCCTATGTTTTCCTCTAAGAGTTTGATAGTGTCTGCCCTTACACTTAGGTCTTTAATCCATTTTGAGTTTATTTTTGTGCATGGTGTCAGGGAGTGTTCTAATTTCATACTTTTACATGTACCTGTCCAATTTCCCCAGCACCACTTATTGAAGAGGCTGTCTTTTCTCCACTGTATATGCTTGCCTCCTTTATCAAAGATAAGGTGACCATATGTGTGTGGGTTTATCTCTGGGCTTTCTATCCTGTTCCATTGATCTATATTTCTGTTTTTGTGCCAGTACCAAACTGTCTTGATTACTGAAGCTTTGTAATATAGTCTGAAGTCAGGGAGCCTGATTCCCCCAGCTCCATTTTTCGTTCTCAAGATTGCTTTGGCTATTCGGGGTCTTTTGTGTTTCCATACAAATTGTGAAATTTTTTGTTCTAGTTCTGTGAAAAATGCCAGTGGTAGTTTGAGAGGGATTGCATTGAATCTGTAGATTGCTTTGGGTAGTAGAGTCATTTTCACAATGTTGATTCTTCCAATCCAGGAACATGGTATATCTCTCCATCTATTTGTATCATCTTTAATTTCTTTCATCAGTGTCTTATAATTTTCTGCATACAGGTCTTTTGTCTCCTTAGGTAGGTTTATTCCTAGATATTTTATTCTTTTTGTTGCAGTGGTAAACGGGAGTGTTTTCTTAATTTCACTTTCAGATTTTTCGTCATTAGTGTATAGAAATGCAAGAGATTTCTGTGCATTAATTTTGTATCCTGCTACTTTACCAAATTCATTGATTAGCTCTAGGAGTTTTCTGGTAGCATCTTTAGGATTCTCTATGTATAGTATCATGTCATCTGCAAATAGTGACAGCTTTACTTCTTCTTTTCCGATTTGGATTCCTTTTATTTCTTTGTCTTCTCTGATTGCTGTGGCTAACACTTCCAAAACTATGTTGAATAATAGTGGTGAGAGTGGGCCACCTTGTCTTGTTCCTGATCTTAGTGGACATGGTTTCAGTTTTTCACCATTGAGGACAATGTTGGCTGTGGGTTTGTCATATATGGCCTTTATTATGTTGAGGAAAGTTCCCTCTATGCCTACTTTCTGCAGGGCTTTTATCATAAATGGGTGTTGAATTTTGTCGAAAGCTTTCTCTGCATCTATTGAGATGATCATATGGTTTTTCTCCTTCAATTTGTTAATATGGTGTATCACATTGATTGATTTGCGTATGTTGAAGAATCCTTGCATTCCTGGGATAAACCCCACTTGATCATGGTGTATGATCCTTTTAATGTGCTGTTGGATTCTGTTTGCTAGTATTTTGTTGAGGATTTTTGCATCTATGTTCATCAGTGATATTGGCCTGTAGTTTCCTTTATTTGTGACATCTTTGTCTGGTTTTGGTATCAGGGTGATGGTGGCCTCGTAGAATGAGTTTGGGAGTGTTCCTCCCTCTGCTGTATTTTGGAAGAGTTTGAGAAGGATAGGTGTTAGCTCTTCTCTAAATGTTTGATAGAATTCGCTTGTGAAGCCATCTGGTCCTGGGCTTTTGTTTGTTGGAAGATTTTTAATCACAGTTTCCATTTCAGTGCTTGTGATTGGTCTGTTCATATTTTCTATTTCTTCCTGGTTCAATCTCGGCAGTTTGTGCATTTCTAAGAATCTGTCCATTTCTTCCAGGTTGTCCATTTTATTGGCATAGAGTTGCTTGTAGTAATCTCTCATGATCTTTTGTATTTCTGCAGTGTCAGTGGATACTTCTCCTTGTTCATTTCTAATTCTATTGATTTGAGTCTTCTCCCTTTTTCTCTTGATGAGTCTGGCTAATGGTTTATCAATTTTGTTTATCTTCTCAAAGAACCAGCTTTTAGTTTCATTGATTTTTGCTATTGTTTCCTTCATTTCTTTTTCATTTATTTCTGACCTAATCTTTATGATTTCTTTCCTTCTTCTGGCTTTGGGTTTTTTTTGTTCTTCTTTCTCTAATTGCTTTAGGTGCAAGGTTAGGTTTTTTATTTGAGATGTTTCCTGTTTCTTGAGGTAGGCTTGTATTGCTATAAACTTCCCTCTTAGCACTGCTTTTGCTGCGTCCCATAGGTTTTGGGTCATTGTATCTCCATTGTCATTTGTTTCTAGGTATTTTTTGATTTCCCCTTTGATTTCTTCAGTGATCACTTCGTTATTAAGTAGTGTATTGTGTAGCCTCCATGTGTTGTATTTTTTACAGATCTTTTCCTGTAATTGATATCTAGTCTCATAGCGTTGTGGTCAGAAAAGATACTTGATACGATTTCAATTTTCTTAAATTTACCAAGGCTTGATTTGTGACCCAAGATATGATCTATCCTGGAGAATGTTCCATGAGCACTTGAGAAAAATGTGTATTCTGTTGTTTTTGGGTGGAATGTCCTCTAAATATCAATTAAGTCCATCTTGTTTAATGTATCATTTAAAGCTTGTGTTTCCTTATTTATTTTCATTTTGGATTATCTGTCCATTGGTGAAAGTGGGGTGTTAAAGTCCCCTACTATGATTGTGTTGCTGTCGATTTCCCCTTTTATGGCTGTTAGTATTTGCCTTATGTATTGAGGTGCTCCTATGTTGGGTGCATAAATATTTACAATTGTTATACCTTCCTCTTGGATCGATCCCTTGATCATTATATAGTGTCCTTCTTTGTCTCTTGTAATAGTCTTTATTTTAAAGTCTATTTTGTCTGATATGAGAATTGCTACTCCAGCTTTCTTTTGATTTCCATTTGCATGGAATATCTTTTTCCATCCCCTCACTTTCAGTCTGTATGTGTCTCTAGGTCTGAAGTGGGTCTCTTGTAGACAGCATATGTATGGGTCTTGTTTTTGTATCCATTCAGCCAGTCTGTGTCTTTTGGTGGGAGCATTTAATCCATTTACATTTAAGGTAATTATCAATATGTATGTTTCTATTCCCATTTTCTTAAATGTTTTGGGTTTGTTATTGTAGGTGTTTTCCTTCTCTTGTGTTTCTTGCCTAGAGAAGTTCCTTTAGCATTTGTTGTAAAGCTGGTTTGGTGGTGCTGAACTCTCTCAGCTTTTGCTTGTCTGTAAAGGTTTTAATTTCTCCATCACATCTGAATGAGATCCTTGCTGGGTAGAGTAATCTTGGTTGTAGGTTCTTCTCCTTCATCACTTTAAGTATATCCTGCCACTCCCTTCTGGCTTGCAGCGTTTCTGCTGAAAGATCAGATGTTAACCTTATGGGGATTCCCTTGTGTGTTATTTGTTGTTTTTCCCTTGCTGCCTTTAATATGTTTTCCTTATATTTAATTTTTGACAGTTTGATTAATATGTGTCTTGGCGTGTTTCTCCTTGGGTTTATCCTGTATAGGACTCTCTGTGCTTCCAGGACTTGATTAACTATTTCCTTTCCCATATTAGGGAAGTTTTCAAGTATAATCTCTTCAAATATTTTCTCAGTCCCTTTCTTTTTCTCTTCTTCTTCTGGGACCCCTATAATTTGAATGTTGGTGCATTTAATGTTGTCCCAGAGGTCTCTGAGACTGTCCTCAGTTCTTTTCATTCTTTTTTCTTTATCCTGCTCTGAAGTAGTTATTTCCACCATTTTATCTTCCAGGTCACTTATCCTTTCTTCTGCCTCAGTTATTCTGCTATTGATCCCATCTAGAGTATTTTTAATTTCATTTATTGTGTTTTTCATCGTTGCTTGGTTCCTCTTTAGTTCTTCTACGTCCTTGTTAAATGTTTCTTGCATTTTGTCTATTCTATCTCCCAGATTTTGGATCATCCTTACTATCATTATTCTGAATTCTTTTTCAGGTAGACTACCTATTTCCTCTTCATTTGTTAAGTCTGGTGTGCTTTGACCCTGCTCCTTCATCTGCTGTGTGTTTTTCTGTCGTCTCATATTGCTTATCTTACTGTGTTTGGGGTCTCCTTTTCACAGGCTGCAGGTTTGTAGTTCCCGTTGTTTTTGGTATCTGTCCCCAGTGGCTAAGGTTGGTTCAGTGGGTTGTGTAGGCTTCCTGGTGGAGGGAACTAGTGCCTGAGTTCTGGTGGATGAGGCTGGATCTTGTCTTTCTGGTGGGCACGTCCACGTCTGGTGGTGTATTTTGGGGTGTCTGTGGCCTTATGATTTTAGGCAGCCTCTCTGCTAATGGATGGGGCTGTGTTCCTGTCTTGCTAGTTGTTTGGCATAGGGTGTTCAGCACTGTAGCTTGCTGTTCATTGAGTGATGCTGGGTCTTGATGTTGAGATGGAGATCTCTGAGAGATTTTTGCCGTTTGATATTACGTGGAGCTGGGAGGTCTCTTGTGGACCAGTGTCCTGAAGTTGGCTCTCCCATCTCAGAGGTACGGCCCTGATGCCTGGCTGGAGCACCAACAGCCTTTCGTCCACACGGCTCAGAGTAAAAGGGAGAAAAAATAGAAAGAAAGAAAGAGGCTATAATATAGTGAAGTAAAATAAAGCTATTATAAAGCAAAGCTATACAGACAAAATCTCACCCAGAAGTATATACATATACACTCACAAAAAAAGGAACAGGGGAAAAATTAATATATCCTGCTCCCAAAGTCCACCTCCTGAATTTGGGATGATTCGTTGTCTATTCAGGTATTCAACAGATGCATCACATCAAGTTGTTTGTGGAGTTTTAATCCGCTGCTTCTGAGGCTGCTGGGAGAGATTTCCCCTTCTCTTCTCTGTTCGCACAGCTCCTGGGGTTCAGCTTTGGATTTGGACCCACCTCTGCATGTAGGTCGCCTGAGGGTGTGTGTTCCCTGCCCAGACAGGACAGGGTTAAAGGAGCAGCTGCTTTGGGGGCTCTGGCTCACCCAGGCCGCGGGGAGGGAGGGGTACAGAGGAGGCGGGGCGAGCCTGCGGCGTCAGAGGCCGGCGTGACGTTGCACCAGCCTGAGGCACGCAGTGCGTTCTCCCGGGGAAGTTGTCCCTGGATCACGGGACCCTGGCAGTGGCGGGCTGCACAGGCTCCCGGGAGGGGCGGTGTGGAGAGTGACCTGTGCTCGCACACAGGATTTTTGGAGGCGGCGGCAGCAGCCCCAGCGTCTCACGCCCGTCTCTGGGGTCCGCGCTGATGGCCGTGGCTCACGCCAGTCTCTGGAGTTCGTTTAGGCAGCGCTCTGAATCCCCTCTCCTTGCGCGCCGCGAAACAAAGAGGCAAGAAAAAGTCTCTTGCCTCTTCTGCAGCTGCAGACTTTTTCCCGGTCTCCCTCCCAGCCAGCTGTGGTGCGCCAACCCCTTCAGGCTGTGTTCACGCCGCCAACCCCAGTCCTCTCCCTGGGATTCGACCGAAGCCCTAGCCTCAGCTCCCAGCCCTGCCCGCCCCGGCGGCTGAGCAGACAAGCCTCTCAGGCTGGTGAGTGCTGCTCGGCGCCGATCCTCTGTGCGGGAATCTCTCCCCTTTTTCCTCTGCGCCCCTGTTGCTGTGGGGTTCGCGCTGATAGCCGCGGCTCGCGCCCGTCTCTGAAGTTCGTTTAGGCGGCGCTCTGAATCCCCTCTCCTTGCGCACCAGGAAACAAAGAGGGAAGAAAAAGTCTCTTGCCTCTTTGGCAGCTGCAGACTTTTTCCTGGACTCCCTCCCGGCTAGCTGTGGTGCCCTAACCCCTTCAGGCTGTGTTCAGGCCACCAACCCCAGTCCTCTCCCTGCGATCCGACCGACCGAAGGCCGAGCCTCAGCTCCCAGCCCCGCCCGCCCCGGCGGGTGAGCAGACAAGCCTCTCGGGCTGGTGAGTGCTGGTTGGCACTGATCCTCCGTGCAGGAATCTCTCCGCTTTGCCCTCTGCACCCCTGTGGCTGCGCTCTCCTCCGTGGCTCCAAAGCGTCCCCCCTCTGCCACCCGCAGTCTCTGCCCGCGAAGGGGCTTCCTAGTGCGTGGAAATCTTTCCTCCTTCACAGCTCCCTCCCACTGGTGCAGGTGCCGTCCCTATTCTTTTGTCTCTGTTATTTCTTTTTTCTTTTGCCCTACCCAAGTACGGGGGGAGTTTCTTGCCTTTTGGGAGGTCTGACGTTTTCTGCCAGCGTTCAGTGGGTGTTCTGTAGGAGCAGTTCCACGTGTAGATGTATTTCTACTGTATCTGTGGGAAGGAAGGTGATCTCTGTGTCTTACTCTTCCGCCATCTTCTCTCCTCCCCCCAGCAGTGTCTTTTAAAGACCAGAATTGTTTGATTTTGATGAACTCCTATTCATTATTTTTTGTGTAATGATTCATCTTCTATGTGTGACATTTAAGAAATCATTTCCTATGCCTAAGATCTCAAATATTTTCTTCTATTATTTTTCTTTCCAGAACAGAGATTCTCAACCTCAGCCTCACTGACATTTTGGGCCAGATATTCTAAGTTGGATTTTCTCTAGACATTGTCAAATATCTATCAGGGGGCAGGGGCAAAATTGGCCCCTGTTGAGAACCACTGTCCTAGAAGTTCTACAGTTTTAGCTTTTTATTTAGGTCTGTGATCCATTTTGGGATAATATCTGTGTTTAATTTCAAGATAAGGATTGAGGTCTCTTTTTTGCATATGGATTAACAGTTGTTCAGCACCTTTGAAACATGGAAAAGACTGTCCTTTACCATGGAGTTGCCTTGGCACCCGTGTCAAAAAACAACTGACCATATACATGTGGATCTAATTCTGGATGCTCTATTTTGTTCCATTGATATATATGTCTGTCTTTATCACCAATACTACACTGGCTTGATTATTGTACTTTTATAATGAGTTCAAATCAGGTGGTAAAGGTTTTCCAACTCTATTCTTCTTTTAAGAGTTGTTTTGGCTATTCTTGTTCTTTGCATTTCTATATGCACTTTAGAATCAGATCGTCAATTTACACTTCCTCCCCTCAAAAAAATCCCTGTTGGAATTATGCTCCACATTGCACCGAATATATGGGTCAGCCTTGGGAGACTTGATACCTTAACAACATTTAGTCTTCCAATTCATGAACATGGGGTATTTCTCCATTTAATATAGGCTTTAAAATTTCTTTCTTCTAGCAATATTTTGCAGTTTTTTTTCTTTTTTTTTTTTTTACAGATCTTTCACCTATGGTTAGCTGATTAAATCTGCTTGTAATTATTCCATGTTTTTGGCATTTTAAATTTTAATATTCAACAGTTTTTGATTAATCTATAGAAATATAATTATTTTGTGTATACTTCATAATTTTGAACCTCTTTAAATTCACATATTAGTTCCAGTAACTCTTTATAAATTCCTTAGGATGGTCTATCAGCACAGTCTTACCATATGCAAATAAAAACATTCTGCTTTCCTTTCTAGTCTGTATAGCTTTTGTTTCTTTTTCTTGCATTATTGCAATGACTAGAAAAATCTATGGTGCTTAGTTGTTTTTTCTTTTTTTCTTTTTTTTCCAACTCAAACCTGAGTTCTTGAATACCAATCTAATTGACTGTTTTAGACTAAAGAAAATAGTCTGATGTGGATTTCCTAACAATACTCCTTTATGGCCTGCAATAAATGATAGCAATTTGATATGTAAAGAAGAAAGAACTTGCCCTTTCCTTCATTCATACACAATTGAATGGCCAAACAAAATATCTTAAGAAATATGTGGCTAGTCTTTTAGGTAAGAGGACAAGCTGTTGAGGCTCATTACTTAACTTTGGTGAAATTATACAGTAGTCTGCTATAATATGAGACAAGGACCTTATTTGCCTTTTGTACCATTGTATCTCTGTTACTTAGAATAATGCTTGGCACAAATGGAAATTAAATAAATATTTGTTGACTAAAGCAATTACTAGGGTCTCTGAGTTGAACATCATTCAGAAAGAATGGGTAAGGATGTCTGACTAAGATATTCAGTCATTATTTCAACATAATTTTGTAAACAAATAAAAGGCACTGTAGTCGGTAAGTTCTTTCTTGAAACACTTCCATGACCACACAGGTACAAAAAGAGTACCATTTATATATTCTTTCTGTGCATTATATTTTAAAGCTGCGAAAATGTTTTAAAACGTGAGAGGGCATGAGTGTAGAAAATTGATAGTCTCTAGACCGATTATGAAAGGGTTTCATAACTCAGCAGTGAGGCACAAGCTTAGCTGGTAAGATAAACTAAAAAAGCTGGGAACTAAAGGTCAAACTGTTTAGGCAGAAATAGTCCCAAAGATGCAGGTTCCAGGAGGCCTTTGAACAGAACGCCACAGAGATATGAGAAATTGAAAAGGATGAAGATAAAAGTACTGCCCAAAGGAAGTAGAATAAATAAATGTGTACAATGAAGAACAGCAAGTCAGGAGAAATTTTTTGAACTGTGTTTAATCTGCTGTTTTATTTGTTGTTGACATGGGAGTATGTAAGAATGCTTTAGTATACTTACATATGGTGCTTTATAATAACTCATTATTTTGTTTATATAGATTTGTTATATTAATGCAGTGTAGGCCTTTTTGCCACATGATATTTTCTGTCTGTTCTACAGACCATTTGCTCACATTAAAAGAAGTTGATAAAATGAACTGTCATTAAAATAATAGATGTGCCATATTCAATGACTCTTCAAAATGTTGACAATTCTTCAAGCCTGGAATGGGTAAATGGAGATTCGTTGTACTTTTAACTTCTGTATATTTATACAAGTTTTCAAAATATTTAAAAATGATTCCCTGCAAGTCTTTCAATCACTCATTCTATAACTATTTAGGGAGTACCTGCTCTGTGACTCACTGGCACTAATATATGAAGTGGAGATAGAGCAGTGAACAAAACTGTCTTCTTTCATGAATCCCTTCCCAGGGAAAGAGACAATAGATACACAAATTAATATGGGATGTAATATTGTACAGATGAGTGTTGAAAAAAACATGAAGCATATGGGGCATAAAATAATACTGGACACTCTTAAATCAAAGAAACTCTAATGAGATGATTTTGGTATAGCCACTTGGGAGATAGTTCGGCTATTTCTTAAAAACGTAAACATAAATTTTATCACATGTTCTAGCAATTGCATTCCCTAATATTTACTCAAATGAGTTGAAAACTTGTGGCCACACAAGAACCTGCACACAGATATTAATAGCAGTTTTACTCATAGTTGCCAAAGCTTAGAAGCAGCTAGAATGTCCTGTAGTAGATGATGAACAAATTGTAATACACTCATACAATGGAATATTATTCAGTGATAAAGAGAAATGAGCTGTCAAGAAACAAAAAGACATGGAGGAACCTTAAATGCATAGTATTTAAGGTGAAAGAGGTGAAAGAAGCCAATCTAAAAAGGCTACATACTATATAATACCAACATATGTCAATCTGGAAAAGGCAAAATTCTGGAGATGGTAAATGATCAGTGGTTGCCAGGGCTTCAGGGTTGAAAAGGTGGAGCACAGGAGATTTTTAGGGCAGTGAAACTATTTTGTGTGATATTATAATGGTGGATATATGTCTTTATACATCTGTCGAAGTCCATAGAACATACAACACAAAGAATGATTCCTAATGTAAACTATGGACTTAATAATAATGTATCAGTATTGACTCATCAGTTATAAAAAATGTACCACACTAATGCAAGGTAGTAATAAGGGGTGGGGTGAGGGGGCACGTGGGAACTCTATACATTCCAGTCTATTTTTCTGTAAAGCTAAAGTGCTCTGAAAGAGAAAACCTGTTAATTTTTGTATAAGGCCATGAAATCAAATACTCACCTGATTTAATATATCCAGTATGTTCTCAAATTTAAAATAACTCACAAAGTCATTGCCAGAATTCAAAAAGATCTGCGTGAGCCATCTCCTGGCTGTATCGGATACCATGTTCCACCTCTCCTTTTCTCCCTCTCCTTGTTTTAATGCCTCTTGAGCCATACTGGTCTTTTTGCCTTTTCTAAGCAAATCAACCCTGTGCCTCCTCAGGGCCTTTGTCTCTGCTACTCCTCCTGCCTGGAATTCTCATGTCTTTTTATTTGCATGAGTTTCTTCTTTATTTCATGCATGCCTCCACCCCAAATCATCTCATTATAGTTTCCTTGATTTAAAAGAGCATCCAGTATCATTTTATCCCCCATCTGCTCCATGTCTTTTTCACTAATATGTATGATATTATATTTCACATTAATTCACATATGTATTGTCTACTTCCTTGAGAAGGGATTCATGACAGAAGACACTGTTTTGTTCACTGCTCTTTCTCCATTTCATAGAATAGTGACAGTCGGTCACATACCAGGTGCTCCCTTAGTGTTTGACACACCACAAGAGGTTTCAAAATTACCTATTATGCATTTTAAAAAGAGGACAGAAAGAAAAGGGAGCTAAGGAAAAGTGATCAAAAAGAGAGGTAGAGTAATAGTCTACACGCCTACCCCACATGCATTTCATTATGAAATATAGTGTTGCATTTTACATTTAGGTCTATGTTGTATTTTTCTTTTTTTAACATCTTTATTGGAGTATAATTGGTTACAATGGTGTGTTAGTTTCTGGTTTATAACAAAGTGAATCAGCTATACATATACATATATCCCCGTATCTCTTCCCTCTTGTGTCTCCCTCCCTCCCACCCTCGTTATCCCACCCCTCTAGGTGGTCACAAAGCACCGAGCTGATCTCCCTGTGCTATGTGGCTGCTTCCCACTAGCTATCGGTTTTACATTTGGTAGTGTATATATGTCCATGCCACTCTCTCACTTTGTCTCAGCTTACCCTTCCCCCTCCCCGTGTCCTCAAGTCCATTGTCTAGTAGGTCTGCGTCTTTATTCCCGTCCTGCCCCTAAGTTATTCATGACCTTTTTTTTTTTTTAGATTCCATATATTGTGTTAGCATACAGTATTTGTTTTTCTCTTTCTGACTTACTTCACTCTGTATGACAGACTCTAGGTCCATCCACCTCACTACAAATAATTTGGTTTCTTTTTATGGCTGAGTAATATTCCATTGTATATATGTGCCACATCTTCTTTATCCATTCATCTGTCGATGGACACTTAGGTTGCTTCCATGTCCTGGCTATTGTAAATAGAGCTGCAATGAACATTTTGGTACATGACTCTGTTTGAATTATGGTTTACTCAGGGTATATGCCCAGTAGTGGGATTGCTGTGTCGTATCGTATGGTAGTTCTATTATTAGTTTGTTAAGGAACCTCCATACTGTTCTCCATAGTGGCTGTATCAGTTTACATTCCCACCAACAGTGCAAGAGGGTTCCGTTTTCTCCACACCCTCTCCAGCATTTATTGTTTGTAGATTTTTTGATGATGGCCATTCTGACCGGTGTGAGATGATATCTCATTGTAGTTTTGATTTGCATTTCTCTAATGATTAATGATGTTGAACATTCTTTCATGTGTTTGTTGGCAATCTGTATATCTTCTTTGGAGAAATGTCTAATTAGATCTTCTGCCCATTTTTGGATTGGGTTGTTTGGTTTTTTGATATTGAGCTGCATGAGCTGCTTGTAAATTTTGGAGATTAATCCTTTGTCAGTTGCTTCATTTGCAAATATTTTCTCCCATTCTGAGGGTTGTCTTTTCATCTTGTTTATGGCTTCCTTTGCTATGCAAAAGCTTTTAAGTTTCATTAGGTCCCATTTGTTTATTTTTGTTTTTATTTCCATTGCCCTAGGAGGTGGGTCAAAAAGGATCTTGCTGTGATTTATGTCATAGAGTGTTCTGCCTGTGTTTTCCTCTAAGAGTTTGATACTGTTTGGCCTTACATTTAGGTCTTTAATCCATTTTGAGTTTATTTTTGTGTATGGTGTTAGGGAGTGTTCTAATTTCATTCTTTTACATGTAGCTGCCCAGTTTTCCCAGCACCACTTATTGAAGAGGCTGTCTTTTCTCCATTGTGTATTGTTGCCTCCTTTATCAAAAATAAGGTGACCATATGTGCGTGGGTTTATCTCTGTGCATTCTATCCTGTTCCATTGATCTATATTTCTGTTTTTGTGCCAGTACCACACTGTCTTGATTACTGTAGCTTTGTAGTATAATCTGAAGTCACGGACCCTGATTCCTGCAGCTACGTTTTACTTTCTCAAGATTGCTTTGGCTATTTGGGGTCGTTTCTGTTTCCATACAAATTGTGAAATTTTTTGTTGTAGTTCTGTGAAAAATGCCAGTGATAGTTTGATAGGGATTGCATTGAATCTGTAGGTTGCTTTGGCTAGTATAGTCATTTTCACAATGTTGCTACTTCCAATGCATGAACATGGTATAGCTCTCCATCTGTTGGTATCATCTTTAATTTCTTTCATCAGTGTCTTATAGTTTTCTGCATACAGGTCTTTTGTCTCCTTAAGTAGGTTTATTCCCAGGTATTTTATTGTTTTTGTTGCAGTGGTAAATGGGAGTGTTTCCTTAATTTCTCTTTCAGATTTTTCCTCATTAGTTTATAGGAATGCAAGAGATTTCTGTGCATTAATTTTGTGTCCTGCTACTTTACCAAATTCATTGATTAGCTCTAGTAGTTTTCTGGTAGCATCTTTAGGATTCTCTATGTATAGTATCATGTCATCTGCAAACAGTGACAGCTTTGCTTCTCCTTTTCCGATTTGGATTCCTTTCATTTATTTTTCTTCTCTGATTGCTGTGGCTAAAACTTCCAAAACAATGTTGAATAATAGTGGTGAGAGTGGGCCACCTTGCCTTGTTCCTGATCTTAGTGGACATGGTTTCAGTTTTTCACCATTGAGGACAATGTTGGCTGTGGGTTTGTCATATATGGCCTTTATTATGTTGAAGTAAGTTGCCTCTATGCCTACTTTCTGGAGGGTTTTTATCATAAATGGGAGTTGAATTTTGTCAAAAGCTTTTTCTGCATCTATTGAGATGATCATATGGTTTTTATCCTTCAGTTTGTTAATATGGTGTATCACATTGATTGATTTGCATATATTGAAGAATCCTTGCATTCCTGGGATAAACCCCACTTGATCATGGTGTATGATCCTTTTAATGTGCTGTTGGATTCTGTTAGCTAGTATTTTGTTGAGGATTTTTGTATCTATGTTCATCAGTGATGTTGGTCTGTTGTTTTCTTTTTTGGGGACATCTTTGTCTGGCTTTGGTATCAGGGTGTTGGTGGCCTCGTAGAATGAGTTTGGGAGTGTTCCTCCCTCTGCTGTATTTTGGAAGAGTTTGAGAAGGATAGGTGTTAGCTCTTCTCTAAATGTTTGATAGAATTCGCCTGTGAAGCCATCTGGTCCTGGGCTTTTGTTTGTTGGAAGATTTTTAATCACAGTTTCCATTTCAGTGCTTGTGATTGGTCTGTTCATATTTTCTGTTTCTTCCTGGTTCAGTCTCGGCAGGTTGTGCATTTCTAAGAATTTGTCCATTTCTTCCAGGTTGTCCATTTCATTGGCATATAGTTGCTTGTAGTAATCTCTCATGATCCTTTGTATTTCTGCAGTGTCAGTTGTTACTTCTCCTTTTTCAGTTCTAATTCTGTTGATTTGAGTCTTCTCCCTTTTTTTCTTGAGGAGTCTGGCTAATGGTTTATCAATTTTGTTTATCTTCTCAAAGAACCAGCTTTTTAGTTTTATTGATCTCTGCTATCATTTCCTTCATTTCTTTTTCATTTATTTCTGATCTGATCTTTATGATTTCCTTCCTTATGCTAACTTTGGGTTGTTTTTGTTCTTCTTTCTTTAATTGCTTTAGGTGTTAAGTTAGGTTTTTTATTTGAGATGTTTCTTGTTTCTTGAGGTAGGCTTGTATTGCTATAAACTTCCCTCTTAGAACTGCTTTTGCTGCATCCCATAGGTTTTGGGTCGTGGTGTTTTCATTGTCATTTGTTTCTAGGTATTTTTTGACTTCCTGTTTGATTTCTTTAGTGATCTCTTGGTTATTAAGTAGTTTATTGTTTAGCCTCCATGTGTTTGTATTTTTTACAGATTTTTTCCTGTAAATGATATCTAGTCTCATGGCATTGTGGTTGGAAAAGATACTTGACACAATTTCAGTTTTCTTAAATGTACCAAGGCTTGATTTGTGACCCAAGGTATGATCTATCCTGGAGAATGTTCCATGAGCACTTGAGAAGAAAGTGTATTGTTGTTTTTGTAAGGAATGTCCTATACATATCAATTAAGTCCATGTTGTTTAATGTGTCATTTAAAGCTTGTGTTTCCTTATTTATTTTCATTTTGGATGATCTGTCCACTGGTGAAAGTGGGGTGTTAAAGTCCCGTACTGTGATTGTGTTACTGTCAATTTCCCCTTTTATGGCTGTTATGATTTGCCTTATGTATTGAGATGCTCCTATGTTGGGTGTATAAATATTTACAATTGTTATATCTTCTTCTTGGATTGATCCCTTGATCATTATGTAGTGTCGTTCTTTGTCTCTTGTAATAGTCTTTATTTTAAAGTCTATTTTGTCTGATATAAGAATTGCTACTGCAGCTTTCTTTTGATTTCCATTTGCATGGAATATCTTTTTACATCCCCTCATTTTCAGTCTGTGTGTGTCCCTGGGTCTGAAGTGGGTCTCTTATAGACAGCATATATAAGGGTCTTGTTTTTGTATCCATTTAGCCAGTCTGTGTCTTTTGGTTGGAGCATTTAATCCATTTACATTTAAGGTAATTATCGATATGTATGTTCCTATTCCAATTTTCTTAATTGTTTTGGGTTTGTTATTGTAGGTGTTTTCCTTCTCTTGTGTTTCTTGCCTAGAGAAGTTCCTTTAGCATTTGTTGTAAGGCTGGTTTGGTGGTGCTGAATTCTCTTAGCTTTTGCTTGTCTGTAAAGGTTTTAATTTCTCCATCGAATCTGAATGAGATCCTTGCTGGGTAGAGTAATCTTGGTTGTCGGTTTTTCCCTTTCATCCCTTTAAATATGTCCTGCCACTCCCTTCTGGCTTGCAGAGTTTCTGCTGAAAGATCAGCTGTTAACCTTATGGGGATTCCCTTGTATGTTATTTGTTGTTTTCTCCTTGCTGCTTTTAATATTTTTTCTTTGTATTTAATTTTTGATAGTTTTAGTAATAATGTGTGTTGGTGTGTTTCTCCTTGGATTTATCCTGTATGGGACTCTCTTTGCTTCCTGTACTTGATTAACTATTTCTTTTCCCATATTAGGGAAGTTTTCAAGTATAATCTCTTCAAATATTTTCTCAGTCCCTTTCTTTTTCTCTTCTTCTTCTGGGACCCCTATAATTTGAATGTTGGTGCATTTAATGTTGTCCCAGAGGTCTCTGAGACTGTCCTCAATTCTTTTCATTCTTTTTTCTTTATTCTGCTCTTCAGTAGTCATTCCCAGTATTTTATTTTCCAGGTCACTTATCCGTTCTTCTGCCTCAGTTATTCTGCTATTGATTCCTTCTAGGGAATTTTTAATTTCATTTATTGTGTTGTTCATCATTGTTTGTTTGCTCTTTAGTTCTTCTAGGTCCTTGTGAAACTTTTCTTGTATTTTCTCCATTCTGTTTCCTAGATTTTGGATCATCTGTACTATCATTATTCTGAATTCTTTGTCAGGTAGACTGCCTATTTCCTCTTCATTTGTTTGGTCTGGTGGGTTTTTACCTTGCTCATTCATCTGCTGTGTGTTTCTCTATCTTCTCATTTTGCTTAACTTACTGTGTTTGGGGTCCCCTTTCGCAGGCTGCAGGTTCGTAATTCCCGTTGTTTTTGGTGCCTGCCCACAGTGGCTAAGGTTGGTTCAGTGAGTTGTGTAGGCTCTCTGGTGGAGGGCACTCGTGCCTGTGTTCTGGTGGATGAGGCTGGATCTTGTCTTTCTGATGGGCAGGTCCATGTCTGGTGGTGTGTTTTGGGGTTTCTGTTACCTTATTATGATTTTAGGCAGCCTCTCTGCTAATGGATTGGGTTGTGTTCCTGTCTTGCTAGTTGTTTGGCATAGGGTGTCCAGCACTGTAGCTTGCTGGTGGTTTATTGGAACTGGGTCTTGGCATTGAGATGGAGATCTCTGGGAGATTTTCGCAGTTTGATATTACGTGGAGCTGGGAGGTCTCTGGTGGACCAATGTCCTGAACTCAGCTCTCTCACCTCAGAGGTTACAGGCCTGATGCCTGGCCGGTGCACCAGGACCCTGTCATCCACACGGAAAAAGACAAAAAGCAAAAAAAATATATATTGTTGCTCTCAAAGTCCTCCACCTCAATTTGGGATGATTCGTTGTCTATTCAGGTATTCCACAGATGCAGGTACATCAAGTTGATTGTGGAGCTTTAATCCACTGCTCCTGAGGCTGCTGGGAGAAATTTCCCTTTCTCTTCTTTGTTCACACAGCTCCCGGGTTTCAGCTTTGGATTTGGACCCGCCTCTGCGTGTAGGTCGCCTGAGGGCGTCTGTTCTTCATTCAGACCGGACGGGGTTAAAGGAGCAGCTGATTCGGGGGCTCTGGCTCACTCAGGCCGGGGAGAGGGAGGGGTTCGGATGCGGGGCGAGCCTGCGGTAGCAGAGGCTGGCGTGACGTTGTACCAGCCTGAGGCGCCGTGCGTTCTCCCGGGAAGTTGTCCCTGGATCACAGGACCCTGGCCGTGGCGGGCTGCACAGGCTCCCGGGAGGGGAGGTGTGGAGAGTGACCTGTGCTCACACACAGGCTTCTTGGTGGCGGCAGCAGCAGCCTTAGCGTCTCATGCCCGTCTCTGGGGTCCACGCTGATCGCCGCGGCTCGTGCCCGTCTCTGGAGCTCGTTTAGGCAGCGCTCTGAATCCCTTCTCCTCGCGCACCAGGAAACAAAGAGGCAAGAAAAAGTCTCTTGCCTCTTAGGCAGGTCCAGACCTTTTCCCAGACTCCCTCCCGGCTAGCTGTGGTGCATTAGCCCCCTTCAGGCTGTGTTCACGCAGCCAACCCCAGTCCTCTCCCTGGGATCTGACCTCCGAAGCCCGAGCCTTAGCTCCCAGCCCCCGCCCGCCCCGGCGGGTGAGCAGACAAGCCTCTCGGGCTGGTGCGTGCTGGTCGGCACCGATCCTCTGTGTGGGAATCTCTCCGCTTTGCCCTCCGCACCCCTGTGGCTGCGCTCTCCTCCGTGGCTCTGAAGCTTCCCCCCTCCGCCACCCGTAGTCTCCGCCCGCAAAGGGGCTTCCTAGTGTGTGGAAACCTTTCCTCCTTCACAGCTCCCTCCCATTGGTGCAGGTCCCATCCCTATTCTTTTGTCTCTGTTTTTTCTTTTTTCTTTTGCCCTACCCAGGTACGTGGGGAGTTTCTTGCCTTTTGGGAGGTTTGAGTTCTTCTGCCAGCGTTCGGTAGGTATTCTGTAGGAGTTCCACATGTAGATGTATTTCTGATGTATTTGTGGGGAGGAAGGTGATCTCCGCGTCTTATTCTTCCACCATCTTGAAGCTCCTCCTCCTATGTTGTATTTTGACTTAATCTTTGTAAAAGATGTTAGATCTCTGTCTAGATCTGTTTTCTTCAATAACTTTTAGCAGCTGTGTAAGAAACATGTAGAGAAAGTATATAGAATGGGAAGAACAGAAGCTGGGAAACCATTCTGGAGTCTTTTGAAGTCATCAATGAACAAGAAAATGAAGGCTTGAGTAGAGGGCAATGGTGGACTTTATAAGAGGTTGTTGTATTTCAGATATTTTGAAGTTTGAGTCAGTAAGTTTTTATGTGGAATAAATATGGGAACCGAGTAAAAACTACAAAGGAAAGTCAAGGTTCTAGGTCTGGGCAACTGTGTTAATAGTGGGGCTGTTATTCAAAATGGAGAGCACTGGACAAATAACATTTTCTTGTGGGGAGGTGATGTCATAGAAATCAAGATCAGTTTTGGCATGTCATTTTTCAGGTTTCTATTTAAGTATCCAATTAGAAATATCAGTGATGAAATTGGCCTATGAGAGACCTCAGGGGAAAATATAAATTTGGGAATTGTCAGTATGTAGGTGGTGTTTGAGGCCCGGAGACTAGGATGAATGTACCCACAGAATGACTGCAGAAATAAAGAAAAAGAGATCCTGGAAGCCTGGGTGCACCAACATTTAGAGTTCAGCTGTAAGTGGTGAATCTAAAACTAGAGACTGAAGGACAGTTGCCAGAGCCTTAAGGAGAAATAGGAAGGGAAGTGGGGAATATGTTTTCAAGAAGAAGTGAACAACTATGTCAAATTCTTTTGAATTGAGAAAAATAAAAACTGAGGACTGACCATCAGATTTGGCAGCGTAAATATTGCTGATGGCTCTCATGGGAGAAGCATTAGAGAGATGGAGATGATGTTGGAATAGGTTCAGGGGTAATGGGAGGGGTAACAGTGCAAAGAGCTGGTTTCCCAGAGCTCTTTCAGGGAGTTCCGGGGGCAGGGGGAAGCAGGGTCAGGTATAGGAAATATTAGAGTCATTAACAGTTTTGGAACAACTGGATTAGCTCTTACTATAGAAAATACACTGAGACAAATTAACTCACATACTAACATATCGTAAAGTGATACACACACACACACACACACACACACACACACACACACACACAAATTGTACTGCCTTCCTCTTGGTGCCCCCGCCCACCCCGGAGCCCCCACATTATCCCATAAAGTCATATTTCATTTGGCTCCAGAAGCAAATGAATTACCAACAGGTGAATTTTATTAGATACTGCTATCACATGGCAACATTCGGCACTTCCGATGGATTGTACTGGACTATCATCTCTTTTGTGCTCCTCTTAACTTTATAAATCTGTTCATATATTGTCCCTTATTCTGAATGGCACTTTTTATTTATACACACTTGTCTCTTGCTGTAGAAGTATGTGGAAAGATTAAGTGGGAATATTTCTGGGACCTAAGACCCTCATATTTGAATCCTCCCCTGAAATGGTTGTCTGCCTGCAACTTGGGACTTTCTCCGAAGGGATATATGTACAGAGGACAAAGCTATACAAAGGGATGTGTTATTACTAGTGACTGTTTTGGGTCCACAGACCCCAAAGCAGTTTTCAGTTGAGCTCACGTTAGAAAGTGGGCCTAAAAACCTAAAACTAAAATAGATCAAGCATTATCTTTTATGCTTTCTCTTTAATTTCTCCTCCGTATCTCGGCCTCTGTATCTTTCAATTCTGATTAGGAAAAAAGAGAGTCTGAGAAGATCACGTCAAGGGGAGAACAAACAGAAGGAAGCCAAGAGCAAAAGAGTTTTGTCTTGTGTAGGCTTTTTAAAACTACAAGGCTCTTAAAAATAAAGTCTAGTTGTAGTCCTTAGACTTTACCAAACCCAAAAGCAAACTCCTTTCCTTCTTGGAGATGGTGGGTGATGGCAGGGAAGGAGCTGTGTGCTTTCTGTTGGCAGTAGCACCACAAAACTGTGAAGTACTCAAGAACAGAGACCAAATCCTCATTGCTTCCCCAATAGAATGGAACTTTCTAGTCTACTGTCTATAATTTCAGAGATTAATGATCATATACAGGCATACCTTGTTTATTTGCACTTCACTTTACTGAGCTTTGTAGATACTGCGTTTTTTACAAATTGATGGTTTGTGGCAACCCTGCGTCAAGCAAGTCTATCAGCACCATTTTCCCAACAGCATTTGTTCACTTTGAGTCTCACATTTTGTTAATTCTCGCAGTATTTCAAACTTTTCTGTTATTATTATATTTGTTATTGTTTGTGAACAGTGATCTTTGATGTTACTATTGTAATTATTTTGGCATTATATAACAATAAAGTATTCTTTAAGGTATGTACTTTTTTTGACATCATGCTATTTCACAAGTATAAATGTAACTTTTATTTGCACTGAGAAACCAAAACATTCATGTGACCCATTTTATTGCAGTATTTGTTTTATTGCAGTCTGGAACTGAACCTGTAATGTCTCCAGTCTGCCTGTTCATATTTTTAATTGACTAAAATTTCAAAAAAGGTATTTACCAATTAATTATGATTATTTTCTTTACATGAAGATATCTTATAATAATCTTTTTTGGAAATACAAGGGTAGCATTTCAGAAATATATACTGTTATCAAGATTTTATGTCAGCACTTTCAGTTGGTTCTATACGTGAATGTTTTATTAGTATTGGAAAATTGGTATTCCATTATTATTAAAAGCTGCTTTCAGTAAAAAAATGAGACAAAGTCTAGAGATGGGGTAAAATAAATCTTGGATTTCTTAAGTCTTTGATAGATTTCATTGTTAGTAATATCTACTTTTTATAAGTAGTTAATAGATTATTTTGACACTATATTCAAAATTTTGGCCTTAGTATATCTTTTAAGTGTTATGAAATGCACTCATTTTAAGCACGTTTAGATGTATTTATAAACAATAAAGTCAAATGTATTTATACCAGCAGTAATAATATCATAATTTAAGTCTCAGTGTTACTCTTTTTCTAATGGTTCCAACCTCTTTGTCAAATATCAAGAAACATATGTGTGCATGTGCTTATGACTTGACCACAGATGTTTGGTCTGCACATTGGCAAATGTGGATATTTATAAATAAATATTTTCAATTTGTATTTTGATGTAAAATACTGTTCCTCGGCTAAGATGGAAATATGTATATAAGCCAAATATTGGAGATATATATATATTTTAATATAATATATATTTAAAATACACATACACCTGCACACATTATTTAGCTTACTAGTTTGCAAATTATTAAAAGATGTTCGTATCTATATTGATAAACAAAATGGCCTTTAATTTTTATTGTTATGGTGTCTTTGATTAGTTCTGATCTTGAGTTATGCACAGCATGAGTTAGGGAATATTCCATTTCCTCCTATTGATTGGAGGAGTTTATATAATATTGGAACAATCTGTTCTGTGTAAGTTTTTTAGAAGTAGACTGAAAGCCGTCTGTGCCTGATGTTTTCTTTTTGGGAACATTTTTAACTAGTGCTTTATTTGCCTAGGCTCCTAATAATAGCTTTTATATCTTTGTGTATCTGTAGTAATGACCTGTCATTCAATCCTCTTATTAGTTATACATACCTCTTTTTTTTTTTCTCTTTTTAAATGGCAAGAAAGAAGAAGTATTATTTAGTAAATGACAGTGAAATTCACATTGCATCAAAGATATGTTGCCTCAAAAGAGGGGCAAATGGGGTCAGGCTGGGTGTATGCATTATTTCCCTTGGTACCAGGCCCCATTTACAGTAATTTAAATGAGATTATCCACAAAATTTCCAGGTGCGTAAATACACACTAAGTGTGTATTATCAGGCACAAAACCAGCACAGTTCTGTCACTTAATACAGGCAAAGTTTGGCATCCAGGTCTGGTGCATTGGTACCATACAAGCCTGTAATGTTTTTCTAATTTTTATTGTTTTTTCTACTCTGACTGGAGGATTATTTAGAAGTGTGTTTTTTTTTTTTTTTTTTTTTTTAGTTATTTATTTATTTTTGCTGTGTTGGGTCTTCGTTTCTGTGCGAGGGCTTTCTCTAGTTGTGGCAAGCGGGGGCCACTCTTCATCGTGGTGCGCGGGCCTCTCACTATCGCGGCCTCTCTTGTTGCGGAGCACAGGCTCCAGATGCGCAGGCTCAGTAGTTGTGGCTCACGGGCCCAGTTGCTCCGCGGCATGTGGGATCCTCCCAGACCAGGGCTCGAACCCATGTCCTCTGCATTGGCAGGCAGATTCTCAACCACTGCGCCACCTGGGAAGCCCAAGTGTGTTGTTTATTTTCCATACTTTGGTGACTTCTAGCTGTCTTTCTGTTACTGATCTGCTTTATTTCCACTTTGACCTTAGAACGTATTCTTTATGATTTCAAAATTTATTGAATCTTGTGTTATGTTGTTTGTATTGGTTGTATATTGCTTTGTAATGAATTACCTCAAAACTTGGTAGTTAAAACAAGCACTTATTATTTCACAGCTTGTGTGGGTCAGGAATCCGGGCATGGTTTTACTGGGTTCTCTGGTTTTGAGTTTCTTCCAAGGCTGCAGTAATTTTAAAGCCCAAATGTGAGATATTGGGCAAATATTTTAAAATTTCTGAATATTAATTTTATCATCTTTATTATCAAATATTATCACATATATGTTTTATTAATCAACTTGGACACTTGCTACGTGATCATCAGTATGTTGTGTGATTAAATAATATACCACAGTTACCCTTCATTGAGTGCAAATTATAACATGCTTAATAAATAAGCTTACTGTGAAATGAAAATGAATAACATAATAGAGGTAAATACATATTAGTTTTAATCTTCTGACTCATTAGTAGATGTATCTTTAATGCTGAGAGATTTTTAAAGTTTCTTGCATTCAGAAAATCTGAATGCTTTTATTCTCAACATTGACTTGGTTTCCTGTCTATGCTTTCTGTCATCTACAGTAATCCACGGAGGTTGATTATGATTATATGGAAAAACAATTTTTCCCTAAAAGGCCAGTGTGTTTATTTATATTTCACCATTTGTTTCTACTAAATTTTAGTAAATTATTGAGATTCATGACATGATATAAAGCATAAAATTTGTTGTATGAAAACTTGGGCTAGAGTTGTGTCTCTACAGTTTATGAAGTATATGAATATATTTTTAAAAAAGTCTTCTGAGCAACTATATAACAGTGGAAAAATAGCGATGATGATGATGGTGTTCGAGAAAAACAACCATACTTTTGCTTCAGAGAGTTACTGTGAGAATCACTTGAATTCATATACTTGAAAAGTGCTTTGCAATGCATACATTATTGTTAGTAAACGAAGGGTAATTTATGGCACCAGTATATCTATAATATTGTAATGTTTTAGACATACTTATATAATCAGAAATACTATACTTCAGATGTCACTTACATTTTGTTTAGTTCTTCCATTATAGGAGATTTACACAATTATGAAGCATCCCTATATAGATATATCTCTGATGACCACCAAACTTACTGAAGCAGCCAGGATAACCTAATATTTAGGCCAAGACCCCTTTACCTGTTTTCTTCCTCTCCAGATGTCCATGTCATTTCCATTACCAGTAGTCTTCTTGTTAAAATTGTCATATTTTATTATTTTTACTACAGTTTATCAGAATGATTTTAGCTTTGGTATCACTGGAAAGAAGCAAAGCAGCATTTACATAATGAACATTTTATTTATCACCAGCCTACTTAAAGTCCTTTTGCTGAGGCTGTTCTTTCTGCTGTGAAATGTTTCTCCCTTTTCTTCTTTAATCGATTCCTATATAGCTTTTACAGATCAATTTATGTCTTACCCTCTCTTAAAAATTCATTCTATTAATAATTAGCTTAATAATGATAACATTCAAATATAATTATTATAATTATATAATTTATATATGATGTTTATATTATACATAGAATATGATTATTATAGAATATGTAATCATTAGAATAATGTAATCATTCTAAGTCACCATAATGTCTCTGTCTTCTGAAATCTGTGACATTTATTTAGATACTTCTTTGTGATATTTGCTTGTATTGCTGTGTAAACTTGGAATCAGTTTTTCATGTTTTTTATCTCAAAGTAAGCTAAAACTGAAAAATAGTCACAGGTCTTTGTGTGTATAAGTGTGTGTGTATCCAATTACATGTAAATCTATAGTACTACTTACTTGAATAGAATTTGTTGAAAGATAGAAGACTGAAAATTTTTTTTTTGTCTACTGAGTCATTTGGACACCATCTGGAGTTTCAGATATATCAAGTTTTCAGTCCCTTGTGTGGAAAAATAGCTTCAGAAAAGACAAAGTGGAGAAGACATGTATTAGTTTTTCACATAGTGGTGGCCATTCAATTGAGATAATTCATTTATGTTTAGACAGTAAAAATAAGCAGAGAATACTGTCATTTTCCAGTAATACATACTGCTTAGTTTTACACGTCTCCAAAAGAAAGAGAAAGTTGTGAATGTTTGTCAGCAAGTATCACTATACGTTTTGAATTGTGTAGAGTAATTTATCTTGCTGTCATTTGATGCTTTAGTTCTATGAATCTTAAAATAATGTGTGAAAAAATAATGTGTAAAACAGACCAGGCTTGGAGTTCATTTTTCATGACCAAATACTGGATGTTTCCTTGTTAACCAGGGGAAAATATAAAACAAGCTCTAGATATTTCAGGAACAAAAATTCAGTAAGAGGAGCCATTGGTTTTGGAACAGTCATTTCATGTCATATATTAATATTTAGATATGACAGGTTACTTGTTAATTGGTGTCACAAGCAGATAATCATATTTTACTGCTTTTTCATCTGTAGTATCATTTCCTCTACTATTGTCTTAGTTCTAGCCCTTAAACATCTTTCACATGCTCTCCTGAAATAGTCTTATAACTGGTTTCCCCCCTCTGGTTGAGCACTCCTACAATCCACATCCCACATTGCTCCAGAATCAGCTTAGAAACTGAAATCTGATCATTTTACTCCTCTGATAAGCACTTGCAGTAGTGTCCTGAGCCTAGAGAATACATTTGAAACTCATTTTAATGACACTCAAAATATCTTTATGGTATAACCTCTCCCCTCCTCTCCAGGCATCATTCCCCATGTTTTTTCCCCTTCACTGTAAGCTCAACCCATGCTAAACCACCTAAGTGTGCAATACTGTTTTATATTCCTGTGTCTTTGCTAGGCTTCTTTCCCCTCCACCACTAGATGAATACATATTTATAGTTTAATATTTAGTTCAAGAACCATATCTAACAAGATTTTTTTAATCCCTCAGGGTTCCCAGGTGGAAGTGACTGCTTACCACTGTGTGGCACTAGGTCCACATTTTTATCCACATAATAGTGAAATATATTTATCTATGACTTGTGTGTTAACCTACTCTGCACAAGTGGCCCTTTCAGAACAGGAACTATATGTTAACTATATTGAGTGCTTAGCTTTTAACAACCATCACTCAATTGATATCCCTCATGTTATAAACCAGAAAGAAAGACAAACTCAGCCTAAAATAATTTAAGTAGCAGAACTGTAGCTCTCAGCAGGAATGAAATTCAGATCTAGGTGTACTTTGATCCAAAACTCACAGTCTTTGGAAATGCTGACATTTCAATGTTTAGAACCTCAAAATACTAATAATTTTGAAAAAGAAAAAAAAAAATAGGCACTGAGAAAATAAAGCAGGGATTTTTATTTACCTTTTTCCGTTTTCCTCCCTCATTATTACAGTGCTTAGGAAGTGTATCTCTTTACACTGTTCCAGTCACAAAAACCTGTTCTCCAAGGACTCAGCTCTCTTAAGGATATTAATGCAAAATGCCAGGAAAAATGAAGTTCCTGCAGCCAGGCCAACCTGGTAAACGGAAAGATTTTGAAGAGAGCAATGGCTGAAAATATAATACATATACTCTACAAGAATGACTTTTGTTTCCTTTTTTGCTGTCGAACTCCCAAGACCTGAACTCTAAGGCAGCATTCACCTGCCTTCTTGCTTTGAACAGTTTAAGGCTGAGGAACGATGAAAACCCACTCCTATCTCTTATCTCCTACTTATGCTTTATACTTTGATCGATTGTTTCCAAGACAGCTTCATCAATTACTCCAGTGACCTTTTGCAATATGGCTTTGTCTCTCCTTCCAACAAGAGGTGGAACCTATTTCTCCTTAAACCTGGCCTTGTGATTGAGTTTGGTCAACACAGTGCAGCAGAAGTGACAGCCAATCTGGGGACTAGGTTTTAAGAGATCTTATAGATTCCAGTTTGGGTCTGCCATGTGAGAAGGCTGATCCAGTCTACTGAAGGAGGAGAGACCCCCATGGGAGAGAAACAAGGTAGCCTGATGGCCAGTACCAGCTGCTAGACTTGGAATCAAAGCCATGGAGGATTGCTAGCCCAGGAGACTCTTTAGCTGAAGGTAGCACATAAGTGAGCCCAGATGAAACAAACAAAAACATCCCAGCCAAATATAAAATCATGATAAAGAATAAATTGGTATGGGGCTTCCCTGGTGGTCCAGTGGTTAAGACTTCGCCTTCCAATGCAGGGGGTGTGGGTTCGATCCCTGGTTGGCGAGCTAGGATCCACATGCCTTGTGGCCAAAAAACCAAAACATAAAACAGAAGCAATATTGTAACAAATTCAATAAAGACTTAAAAAAAAAAAAGAAAAGAATAAATTGGTAGTTTAAGCTACAGAGTTTGGGATTGGTTGTTACCCAGAAAAAGATAGCTGAAACAGCTACTTCAGTTTCAATGCCTAAGATAAATCAATGAGTCTATACATAATAGATCAATGGGGGAATATTGTGAGACATACTCTCTTAATGATGATTTTAAAACATTAACTTGTTTTCTCTCCTTGCCTTCCCATTTAGTCTTCAGGCAACCAAGCCCTTTCTCTTTCCTTCCTCTACTGTTAGAGCAGGAAAAACTATTTTGTGTTTCAGTGTGAAGATATTTCCTAGCCTTGGGATGAAAAGTATATTAAAAAGGGCCGTGGATGGAGAGTAGGGATGGGAATGACTTCTCTAAGCCTGACAACCAGGATATAGAATAGAACTTTTCTTGCCTGCACGTAGACTTCGCAACTTCCTTCCCCCTTAGTTTTCAACTCAGGAGACTTCGATGCTAGAACTCTAATACCTGATAACCAAATCATTTATAAATCAGGCGCCATTGCCCTTCACTTGATTCCTCTTTGTTTCCTTCTCTATGCATCCCCTCTCCTGAATATGCAGGTCATGTTTTGCTGTTTTGCTGCCTGTCCACAGTACTGAGCCACGCAGTGTAAGTCCTTTAGTCCTCACATCGACCACGGCTAACGCTTGGCGGACAACAGCAGTCAAACCACTCAAGCGGGGAAGGTGGAGGAGTAGGGAAGGGGGATGACATTTGTTACCTTTTCACATACATTGTGACAACTATATTTATTAAAGCTTTATAATGGGAAACACGGAGGCCAAGAAGTACTTTCTTAGATGTTGGCCAGCTAGTACTTAAGTGTGAGGATCAAAACAAGTGTTTTGTTCTAAAACATTGTTGGAACTTCCGGCAGCGTTTGGAGGATGGAAGGAATGAAAAGTGCCCACGGAACTGACAAGGTATCTTGAGACTGAAAAATGAGGCAAGCAGCTCCATCTAATCAATGGATCCGTTGGTTATAGGGTAACTCACTCACAGGGCAGGATTGGGCAGAACAATGACCTGGAAGCATTCACAGCTGCACTGCACACTGACAAGGGGCCACTGAGACAATTTTATGGTAAACCTCGGGTACGGGGGTACATGCTTGGTACGTGGGTGCCAGGAATACGTCAGCAAATATTTTCATCATTGTTTGGGGACTAATAGAGCATGGAGGTCACCTGGTTCTAATGATTATTAAACAATATCTGTTAACTCAAAAGCCCTTGATGACAAAGAAGTGATTTACCACACAGTAAAGTCCTGGGTAGGGTCAGCAGAAGGACAGGAGGAACTGTATGGGCCCAAGATGGTGTCTGTTACACTGTCAGCCATACAAGCATCATAACAACTCAGCCTGAGTTAACGTGTGGCAACGGAATCCCAGATATTGAACAGTTTTATCAGGACTTCCAACTATATTCCATGAGTATTTATGTTAGAGTGTATGTAGTTACAGTGGATGCTATTGCATGTCCCTGATTCCCCTTCAGAACCAAAACACTCATGTCTACATCTACCAACAGTGTTGGCTATGGATGTCTTACAGCTTGTAGATAGCTTATATCTCTGTGGCATTGCCTTTGGCCATAAGAAGCTGCTTTACCCTAGATTACACTCCTTCCCTGAGGGCAGCCTATAACTAGTGAATGATCAGTGTTGAAGGACAAAGGCCCCGTGCTCCTTCCTCTATTCAGCACAACTCTCAAGGGTCATCCTGACTCTAGAGTTCCCACCATATTGGATTTCAGCCTTTCCATCTGCCCAAACAGATTGGTGCTTTCCATCTGTTTTGGAAAGTTCTCAGCCATTCCTTTTTTTGAGTATCTTTCTCTTCTGTTTTGTCAATTTTTTCCCCCTTTGAAAATCCATTATATCAGATTGTACTATGGTCATGATGTATATGACTTTTTTTCTTTTATTTTCTTTTACTTTTTTTTTTCACCAAAATAATTATTGGCTCACAGTATTTACCAAGACATCCATACTTTTACTTTCCAAAAGATTATTCACCAAAAAGTATGTGTTCTCCATAGCCAATTCCCTAGAGCCAATTCCCAATTATTACAACAAATTAAGCAAAAATTATTGATTATAATTTTCAACTATAAATCCTTGTTCCTTGAAATACTACTGACGAAAAATCTTTGAGATTTGGATCCAGAGAGGATTTTCTTTGATTATGTCAGGTGCCTAAGAGAAATTGTAACTTGAGATCACTTTAAAATATAAAGCATTGGCTTTGAGTGCTGTGGGCCACTTGGACAGGCTGATTTCTGCTCCCATTCAAAACTAAAATGAGTATGTCAGGAGTTCTCAGAAGAGACATATTTTCTTTTTCTGTTCCTCCTAGAGCCAGAGATGGACACTGAATTTCTCCCATCATACATCTGTGGGAGTAGAGAGTGATTCTGATTCCCCCATTGAATGATCTGGGGGTCTGATTCATGATTGGGGGGGGTGTCTTGGCTTTGTGTGCTGGTCACCAACCCCAGCTGAGCCTCAGGTTTTGTCTCCTGTTGCTCAGAGAGAACCAAAGATGCAAGTCTTATAAATATATTTCACATGTCTGTTCATTGTGTCTTTCCTCTCTGCTAGATTATGAGCCCCTTGAGAACAAGGGCCAAGTCTTATTCACTTTATGTTTTAAGGGTTCAGTGTCAGCATGCATTTAATATATGTTTACTGAATTGGAATAAATTATATTTTGATACAGCTTGACTTCTCAGGGGAGAACTTTTAACTTTCACCAGGGCAGATTTTGTTATTCCCTTTTGACGCCAGTAATATTGTAGGCATTTTTCCATTGTAATATTTTAGATATGTCATTATAATTTTTTTTAAAATGTGTACTTCCTCCACTGGATTATGATATTTCTGAGGGAAGGAAATGTGTCATTTTTACAATGTTATCTCCCTTAACAATGTTTGACGCACTATGAGGTTTCAAAATTATCCATTAAATGTATGTATTTAAACAAGGAGACAGAAAGAAAAAGGAGCTAAGGAAAAGTGATTCAAGAGAGTGGTAGAGTAACAGTCTCCACACCTACCCCACATGTACTTCATCATGAAATATTTTTATGTTACTCTGACTCACATAAAGGCTGACCTTTAAGAGGTTTAGGTCTCTGAATACTCCAATTCCATGCCTTAGCCTGGTCAACAAAATAAATATTTGACTTACTATCACTCAAAAATCTACTAACTGTAAGCCAGCCAAAGGGCCTATACTCCGATTATTTAGTAGTTAAAATTTTCCAAATACAATTCCTCCATCTAAAAATGAGCAACAGTGAATGTTACGTGTTTAAACGACCAAGTCATGAGATTGAACAGGACTGGAGTTCCTGAAACACTAGTTGGAGGAAAGAAACCTGCTCGTCAGAAACACGCACAGTATGGCTGGAAAAGCTTACTTCAATTGGGTGGGAACAATTTTGTAACTGGAGTTTGTTACAGCAGCTTGTTTGTTAGTACCTTACCTAATATAACTGATGATTAACTTTTTTTTTTTTTTTAAGAAATTCACGGTCTTTTATTTATTTATTTATTTATTTATGACTGTGTTGAGTCTTCGTTTCTGTGCGAGGGCTTTCTCTAGTTGTGGCAAGTGGGGACCACTCTTCATCGCGGTGCGCGGGCCTCTCACCATCGTGGCCTCTCTTGCTGCGGAGCACAGGCTCCAGACGCGCAGGCTCAGTAATTGTGGCTCACGGGCCCAGTTGCTCCGTGGCATGTGGGATCTTCCCAGACCAGGGCTCGAACCCGTGTCCCCTGCATTGGCAGGCAGATTCTCAACCACTGCGCCACCAGGGAAGCCCGATGATTAACTTTTAATAACTAATAACTACAGATTCTCCTATTTAGGTAAATTGTTCATGCAAGCTCACATGGCAATAATAAAAGTAAAATACATTTTAATGGATAAGATAGAAATTATAAAAATAACAAACACATATTCAAGTAAATTTTATATCACTTTCTAACATCTAAAATTTACCTTTTGAAATATTAATTTTATTGAGCTAATTACATCTGGAAGGGTGTTTTGTCTAAAAGTCTATAAAATAAGACAAGATTAATATTTAATGAAAATAAATCCATGTCCTCTAACTCCTAAATAGGACCCAAGAAAAATGTTAGCCTTGAGGCTAATGCTTTCATTTATGATTGATGCTCTTTCTGAGAAAAATAAAATACCTCTTGGCAGGCTTGTATACTTTCTTGTTTCTTTAAGATTAATTTATATACAATGCATGTCAGTTTAAAAGACTGATTCTTTGCAAAGGTAATTAACAGAGGAAATTGTTAAGCAAGAACTATAATTGCTTTTGTGTTCTTGCTTATTTTTTAGTCTGGAGATGAAAAACTCAAATGTTAGATAATGAATGTGTGTTACTAGCATCTAATTCTCAGGTGAATTTAGCTAAAGAGATTGATGTTAATGACTTCCTCTGAAGATTAATTGTTTCAGGATAGATGAATGAGTATTTTCAAAATCTCTTCCTCACTTTCCTGTTGCCATTTATGGTTGTAGTAAGCTCACATTTTGTTACATGCTTGAAGATGCCATTTATTAATCAAAGCCTCAACAAAAACAGGGCTGAGATAAGTTTACTTGCTTGAAACAAATGTGGTTATTTATTTTTTTTCCTATGCTAGCCAGGTCCACATCTGCACTTAAACTAGTATCCAGCATTTTGGCAAGTGTTCTATTACTAAAGTACAAGCCACAGTATGTCACTCTTGTTTTTGAAGTCAGTATTCTAGTTGAATGTCACCTAAGGGGACACCAGAGGCATAGTGCTGCCTTTCACCAGAGAAACATTGCATTTTGCAAATGGTTTCTCAAGCCAGCATTCACTTTTATTTCCTGTATAAAATTATTATATATGCTTTTCTTTTAATATTTAATAACTACGGTAGTTACAGGTAATAGTACTTTGTAAATTTTAACAGATCCTATATTAGGTAATAAAATTGTATTTTCCATTAAGCAGAACTGCATGAGAAATTGACATCATCCCTGGCAACTGACCACATATTAAATCAATGTCAAGAGATGAAAAACTGATTACTAACCATTTCTTGTGCTCAAGTCATTCATTTTATTTATTAATATGTAATTATCAATAAATGCATATTTACTAGTTTGGGTTGGTATGAAAGATAATCACATGTACTTATATTTAGTATATTTTAATATTATACTTATACACATAATATATTGGTGAGCAGTCAAGATTGTTAGAATGATTCAATTGTTATTAAAACTTTATCCATGACTTGAATTTTAAAATAGACTCTGAAAAAAATTGTTATTTATTTAGCATGATGTCTAATAGAAAATGGTAGAATAGAAGGCGGCTTGCTAGTTAAATAGATTATTTTCAACATTGGTGGCACTAAGCATTTCTTCTGTAAGTTAAATCTATAAAGACTTTTCTAAAAAGTCAAATTTAAGTGAAATTATATAATAACAAAAGTGAACTTACATTTATATGATACATATTTAAGATTACATGACATAAAGCTGTTTCTGAAATTATAAAATTTTATGGAAAGTTCAGGTGTGACTGATAAGGACAAGTGCCATCTCAAAGGATTCTTTTTAAATCTATATAGGGAGATAGAAAATTAGTTTGACTATCAACATTATCGATATTGGTTCTCCAAAAATATTAGTACATTCGTCAATTAATTCGTAATTTATTAGAAAACACGTTCATAGTGGCAACTATGTTCTAGACATCTAACTACATATCCTATAACCATATTATGCTTTAATAAATATTCTATATATTAATTATTTCATGTAGTCCATAGAAAGGACTGAGTACTTATGATGTTAAATTCAAACGTGGAACACAAGTATTGTCCTCCGGGGATATTCATTCACTTTTCATTTGAACTAATTAAACACCTACAGTATAACAGGACCCTGCTTTATTTGTTCATATTACCAATATAAGGATGATTATGATGATAACTATAATGATTATGAAAAAATAACATTTACTAAGTGTAGATTCTAACTGAAGTAACATTAATCTCATTCTAGTAGAACGATCCAATGAGGTGTTTACTTTTTCTTTTTTTTTTGTAGTCAGACTCAGACAATTTATTTTACTGAATTTAGATTCAAGTTCAACTAAGCATTCTAGCAGGTAACAAGATTCAAACATCAGAGAAACATCTCTTCAGATCACAAGAAAGCAAGTTCACACAGTCTATGGGCCACCAGATGAAGTTTCATTTTATTCTCAACACCCATCCGTGTGGAGTGTGGCAACGTGAGGTTGCCAAATATAGAAAGTAATACGACACCACAACAATCCCCCAAAGATAATTATTCTTTGAATGGAAAACATCATTTAAATAAAAAACATTTAAAGGTGCTCCCTTAGTTTGTATAATTCCTAACCGTAAAATATAGTCTTAGTAACAGAACGAAGAATTCTCCAAAAATATGGAACGCTTCACAATTATTATTCCTATTTTATACATGAGGAAGTTGAGATTTAGAGAATTTTAAGTACTTTTCCTGATATAACCTAGGTACAAATTGGCTGATAGGGATTCAGCTCATGACAGTCCGATGAGGGGGCATCTTAAGTACTGAGCAAAAAAGGAATCCACAACGTCACAATCTAGTGGTGGGACCAGCTACATACACATAAATTATCATACTTATGATCACATTTCAGAAACAGTGGTGGAGGCCAGAAAACTGGGACAGTGGGGAAAGTTTCATAATGGGGAGGGAATATTTCCAAAAAGCCAAGAATTAGCAAAACTTAAAAATCAAATGATCCAGAGTGAAAAGAGTCTTAGATAAATATTTCTAGTATATAAGGACAGATAAGCAGTCTCTTCAAGTGTGGCAATGAGGGCACTATTAGTAATAATACAGAAATCAGTTTTAGTAGAGGAAGGGAAAAAAACCAGGTATGTATGAAATTAATGAATGATTGAAAGATGAGAAAGTAATGCTATTAGGCATATAGAGTTATTTCAAAACGATTGCGTAGAATGAGAAAAATATGACATGCACTTAAGAGAGATGTGAGTTGATGTTCTAGTATGATATTATTTTAATATGTTCATAAGAAGCTTTTCAAGCCCCAAATCTGGGGTTAGTCCTTGATTACTCCTCCTTCTTTACTCTGTGAATTTAATTTTATAGAGTATTTCAAGCCTATCACCTTTCACTTAATATAGCAATAACCTTCTCATCCCCCACTCCCTGTTTGTACAGCTTTATTTCTACACTGGAGCTAAAGTGACTTTATAAAGAAAAAAAAAAGTGAGATCATGTTTCTCCATTGCTGAAAGCCATTATAAACCTTCTCACTGTAGAAATTCATGCCAAACTCCTGACCGGATCAGTCCTACATTACTCCTTCAATTTAATTTTGTACCATATGCCACTGACTTTCAGCTTTTTAAGATTCTAAAATATCCCAAGCTGTTCACTAACTTCAGGTCTTTGCACATGATCTTTCCTCTACCTGTAATCTTGTGCCCCATGCTCTTCTCATGGCTGGTTTCTCATCCATCAAGTCAGCATAAATACTACTTTCTTCATGGCACCTCCCCTGACACTCAAATTAGGTCTCTCTTGTTATTCTGCATCTTAGCAGTTGCTTCTTTCATAGCCTTTCACATTTTATGACGTTTACTTGTGCATTGTCTTAATTTCCAGTTTTATGATGGCAGACATCCAGCTTCCAGCATTTGATGACACATCCAGTACCAAGCAGTCTTTCTGTCACATGGTTGGTGCTCAATTTATACTTCTTTAACAAATGAACAAATGATCAAGTGAATAAATGAGCCAATGGCTTGAAGATATTAAATAAAAGAAAAGAAATATTGCTGTAAATTAACTTCAGGAGTCTCAGGAGTTGTACGTGTCAAGGGCTGTAATTTATTTGTCTGGAAAGTGCATTGTTGGTACATTCGAAATTATGTTTCCTGTTCATGTTGCCTGAGACAGGAGTGGCATGAGGCCTTTCTTTGTCACCAGCAATTTAGATCTAGACTGATAGCCAAGCTTTAGAGGATACCATGGTATAGTAATATTAGAAGACTTTAAAAGCCACTGGAAACCTGTTCATTTTGTAATCAATAAAAAAGTAGTCCTTTTAAAAAGACTTTTCTTTGCATATTTCTAGCCATATAAATAGTTGAATTAGGAACATTAGAAATATATGCTCATCTAGTCCACAGAATACAGCAATGCTGTGCTCTCGTATAGTTAGGATCATTTTTTTCAAAGTTTCCCTAAATCAGGTAAAATTTTGATTTCTTAACACATTAAAATTTTCATAAATTAGAAAGTTTTTCGCATGAATCACCTAAATAATCTCCTTTGCTCTAATTTAGACCAGTTTTCTATTACAACAAAAGATAACAAAAATCCTGCTAAAAAAATAAATGGGTAGATTTTCAGAAAAAAATATATCTTAAAACATTCACAAAGTATTAAGGATTAAAAAGGGGAAACCCCTAGTTTCCCAGTCTCTATTCCAAAAGGCCACCAAACTATTTTTACCCTTTCAGAGGTAAAAGCTTTTAAAAGGATGCTTACTTTGTTGATAATGTTTTAATGACCCGTGAGTGGAGGTTTCAGGAATGTAGAAAATGTGAGGTCTGAAATATTGTCATGTGGTCCATTTATTTGATATATGCATAAAGGATACTTAAAGTTTATTTCCTCTTGACATGAAAATAGAAACAGAAAAAGCTCTTTTCGTGTTTGTAAGCACATTCACCAATATATATGCATCATCCAACATTTAGACACATTACTTCTCTCACACAAAAATGTTTCAGAGGAAAAGAAGGAAGCAAACAAAAAAATGGCAATTTTACTAGTGACAATCTCTATAAACCTATTATATACACATAAACGTGGGTAATATTTGTGTGAATATAAACAAGAATTCGATGGGAAACATACAAACACGCAGTTGAGTTTTATAATTAAGTGAATGATTATTTTTAGATGACAAATTAATAAACAACCAGCATTATGTTTTGTGGGATTGTCACTTGTATTAAGAGGTCACCCAGTGAAAGCTGGGATAATGAGACATATAAACATAGAAGCAGCAGACATGCAATTATTGCCAGCATGAAAAGTCAGAGGTTGACATTACGGAGTTTGGATAATAAATTTATTTTTCCTCATAAAGCCTACATGCACAATGAAGTCAAAAAGCCTTTAAAAATGGCTGTAATTTTGTCTAGTTAAGGAAAAATAATGATTCAATTCACCAAAGGGTGTGTTATACTATTCCCAGTCATTATTATATTTATTTTGATCATTACAATCTTGAAATTGTTTCGTCACACAAACATTAAAGTAGAATCAAAAGTGTGTATAATGCTGATGAAATTATTCTAAAAGTCAAATATATACATTGAGTATCTTCCTGGATTAATTTATTTTTCTCTTCTTTTAAATACTACTAATAATGACTTTGATCAAAGAAATGCTCAGAATATCTTCAAGTAAAAAATGTTTTTTATGAAGACAAGCAATTACAAATACTCTATATTTCTGAAAAATATAAAAGATTCTTATTTGTGACACGCTAATATGCATCTAGAGACTAAATCAGGAGTTTCCAATTTTTTTGGCATTTCAACATCTTCCATGGCAATATGTAATCTACCAATCCTCTAAAGATATTAAAAATAATTTGATTATTCTTAGATATAAATATTTTATTTAGAATACAAAATATTTTCATTGTTGGTTACTATTTTATTAAATTATATATAATTCATTCAATTGAATGAAATGCATAAATTGTTAGTCATATAAAACCAAACTTGGACTTTTTTTCATTTAATAACAATGGTATGTGATAATTAAATGTTTAAGAAAATTATAATTTGTTTCTAAATTAATTTTTAATTGACATTTTGTGTCATACTTTAGGACCAAAGGGATATTGAAAGATAGGAGGAAATTTTATTATGCTTGTTTGAGGAGGTCATTGAGAAGACGTGACACAGGTTGACCCTCAAGCTGGATGGGGCAATCTGAGGCTCGTCACCCATCTCCTGTCCTGGGAATGTACATTCTGCCCACCATTCCTACACTAGGAGCTGTTCCAAGGACACATTCTTGAGAGAGCGAGGTGGTGTTGAGACAATCTGGATGGTTGATGTGACTGAACCCAGTTAAAGCCGCTATATAAAATTTTAAGATTGTCGTGGGCAGTTGCAAAGATCTACTCATCCAGTAGACACACATATAAGTTCCCCTGTTTATTAAACCTGCCACCTACCAATCTAGGGTGGCCTCCTCTTTCTTCGGTCTCTCCCTCCTTGCCTTCCGTGTAAGGGGCCCAGTTTCAGATTTTACCTCAGGAACTCCTGCAGTTGTGAACCAATGATGTTTTAAAACATCAGACAAAGCCTGATTTCATTCTCTAATATTCATAATTGCATTTTCATTTAAAAAAATCAAATGTTTTATGTTAACATTTTGTATTCTAAGTAAGATAAGTTCCAGTTTATTTTAATATTTAAAAAGCCAAATTGGTTTTAATCATCACTGTATTTACTCTTTTAAACACTTGCTTATTATAGTATTGAAAAACCTTGAAGTTTTGGGTTTTTTAAAAATCAAATGTCAGTAGATGAAAGTATCTCAAGATTATTTGGAGGAAAAGTTGCAGAATTATTATCATTGTACTTTCCTCAGTGTATTATGTTACGATAATAGAGTTTCCTATGTTTCCTATTTTTTTATCGATTATAATAATGACTAAGAACTTTGAGAATAAAAAAAATTTTAAAGATTTTTTTCAAAATCTTCATTTAAGTTTATCTTACAATCAGAAATGTAACAATCATAAGCATACAATCTTAATACATTTTTAAAAGTCAAGCATACTCAGGTAGCCAACATTTGGAGCAAGAAACAATATATTAGGAATAAACAAACCTCTCTCATACTCCCTTCCGTTTATAGTTTTTCCAATGTTAAACCAACTTTGCTTTCCTAGTGTAACTGCAGTTTAGTTATGGTGGGGGTTTTGTTGTTGTTGTTTGTTTGTTTTTGTATATGCTGCTGGATGCAATTTCCTTAATTCCTGCGTAAAATTATTGAGTCTTGTGTTTCTGAGCGAGATTGGCTTTGATATTTCCTTTTCTCATACTTTTTGTTCAATTCCAGGGCTAAGATTTTTCTAGTCTCATAAACTGAGTTAGGGAACAGATTCCATTCTGCTGTCCTCTGAAGTTGTTTAAGATTAGAATTGTATGTTTTCAAAGTTTATTCTAATTTTCTAGTGAAACATCTGGCATAGGTGTTTTCATTTATTTCCCCATCATATTGTGGATAATTTAAAACATAACAAAATCTACCAGTCTTTGAGACAGAGCAGGACCTTATGGTCCTTTCCCCCATATCCTCTGCCTGCCTTTTGTCTGTTAAAAAAAACTTTAGTCAAAGAATAAATTTAATCAGAGAAGTGAGAAAATGCAGAAAAAAACAAAAACAGTCAAGTAAGAGAAAATAATAACAGTTTAGCCATTAAACAAAATCAAGGACCTTTAGTTCCTCCTCAAACGCTATAGGTAATATTCTGAGCCATGTCCTTTGAGCTGTTTTGCAGATACTGAAACCCCCGTCAGGTGGAAGAGGTTAACTGTCTGCTGCCCACAAGCACGGAGACCCCAGATCGGTTGGAACCTAAAGTTTGATGATCTTGACTCCTGATTACCTCACCACCAGCCTATCAGAATGTCCGTTAGCGGGTCACACACCCCCAAAACCCCCTCCCTCACCCTGTCTTTAAAAACTTTTCCCTGAAAGCCTTCGGGGAATTTGGGTCTTTTAAGCACTAGCTGTCCTGGCCTCCTTGCTTGATGCCCTTCAGTGAACGCTGCACTTTCCTTCACCAGAACCCAGTGTCAGTAGATTGGCTTTACAGCGCGTGGGCAAGCGGACCCAAGTTTGGTTCGGTAACATCTTCAGGTGAGAGCAATTGACATGCCACGGTTTGGAATCATTAGCCTGGATCAGAATCACCTGAAGGGCTTGTTAGGTCCCAGAGTAATGGGCCTCACGTGCAGAGCCTTTGATTCAAAATAAATAGGTTGGGGGCGGAGCATTCGCTCTTCTAACAAGTTCCTCAGGGAGGAAGGTGCAGCCGGTGCAAGGACCACGCTTAGAGAACAGCAAAACAAGAGAGGTTAGTGCTTATAAAGATTTCTATATTTTCCAACTTAAGCTACTAGCAACCTAGGACCAATCTTGCTTTATGTATATTCCTACCCCGTCCTCCTCAGCAAATTGTTTTGAAATGAATATCAGAAATTGTTATTTTGTTTGTAAATATATCAGTACTTATCTCTAAAATATAAGAACGTTATTTTCTTCATTGTTTTATGTTAATATATAGAAATGCGATTGATTTTTGTGTGTTAATCTTGTATTGTGTGACCTCACAGAGCTCGCTTACTTGTTCTTGTTTTTTTCTTTTGGTGATTACTTGGGTTGGTCTACATAGATAATCATGGACACCTGCAAAGAGAGAGTTTTATTTTTTCCTTTGCTATCTTTGTGCCTTTTATGTCTTTTTCTTGCCTACTGTAGTAGCCGGAACTTCCTGTAGTGAGGAGAATGAGAGTTGTGAGAGCATGTCCTTGCCTTGTTTCCAGTTTTAGAGGGAAAGCTTTGTGTCTTTTGCTATTAAGTAGGATGGTGGTTTTAGTGGTTTTTTTGTTTGTTTTTTGTAGATTTTCTTTATCAAGTTGAGATAATTCCTCTGTAACTTTCTGAGAGTTTTTATCGTGTTGGATTTTCTCAAATAATTTTCTTTAGCATGTTGGAATCGTGGATTTAATTTGATTTTCAAATGTTAAATCAACTTTGCATAGTGGTTTTTTGCGGAGGGGTCAGTTTGTTTTTTTGTACTGTCTTTGGTGTCGGGATAATACTGGTCTCATAAAATGAGTTGGGAAAACTGCAAAGGAACCTTCAAATTTGGCCATGGCGTGGTAATTAGTGACCGGAGAGCAATGTAAATGATTAGAACAAAACTTTCACTAAGCTTTGGAGTTAACATGAGGTTGAATATTGTCAATGTCAATATTATGAAAATTATTTTTGTTAAAATGAGCCTAAGCTGGGACTGAGTGTGAGATTTTAGTAAATATAAGTGAGTTTGTATTGAAGAAAAGCAGCCAGTAAAGATGGCGACTGTGGAGTAACCCAGATTAAAGACAAGCACCTGGGAGTGCTAAGTGGAAAAGAACCAGATTTGTAGGTAGAAAGATGTTTGTGGTTTTTTATTGGTGTTGTGGGTTTGGCTCACGCTGGCTCAGGAGGGCCCACTGTTAAAATTCCAGGAAGTTTGCAAGACAGTTGACTTCACGTTGGTAGCTTAAAATTAACCAGAGTAGGAGTATTTACACTATGGAAATTGGAAAATAGTACAAATAAGGATTTGAACTTCCTATCCTGCCAGAGCCTGTTTTAAATATTTCCCAACATATCTCTGATTAGAAGACTCAGCTGATGGAAACACTATCAAATTAGATAAAACATTTAACATGAAGTTTAGAGTTGTAATTGTCTCTATATGATGGTAAACAAGTCTCTAAAATTTCACCTTTAAAAGCAACAAACTGATGTGTATGTACCAAACACATGCCAACCAAATACTGGGAGGCTTGGGGAACTGGTATAAATTTTAGATATGTGGTTTAGGATTTGATTTCTTTGTGAAAGCATCATAAGGAAACAGAGCTATATGTATATTTTTAAATGCAAAAACTGTGTTAGATGATGCAAAAATTGGCTATATGATTGATGCCAGTACTGCAAGTCAAGAGCCTAGATAAAATTGTTTAATACAAGGTAAGAAAGGAAAACAAATATTGTATTTCTAAATAAAAATGTTTTATGTAATGTTATTTAAGATAGTTGTATATAATTGTACTAACAATTATCAGTAGATTTTTATTTCGTCTAAGTTCCTCAGTGTTCATATATTCAAACTGATGCAAAGACTTTTTAAAAAAATTTAGATTTGGAAAATAAATTATCACATTATTTTCAAGTTTCCTTTATAATTAGGAATGCATGCTGTATTGTACAAAAAGGATCATGAATAAATTGTATTTTTAAACCTGATAATTTTTTGCAAAATGGAAATATAAATCTTTGCTGGTTAAAGCATGAAGTTAGATTCTCAAACTTCCTGTAAATATTAATATGGTGATAGATTGATAGTTACCATAAATGCCATGGAAACATTGTTCATTTTGTTTGTAACAATTTGGAATCTTGGTTATTAGAATATTTGGGTGAAGTAAAATGTGAAAGATGGAGAACTACATCTTTGTACCTTCTAATCCTAGAAAAACAGGAACACATAAATGTATTATTTCTACTAAGCATGGCACTACATATAGATGGTGGTAGAAATTGCATGTAGCATTCACTAGATACTGGCTTAACAAGACATTTTCTACAAATTGTTTCTTTTACAAAGCATTTAAAATAAAATTCCATTTTGGGTTGGCTTGATTCAATCTATATTGATAATATCAAATCTGTGGAGCAATATAATGAACTCATGTAGCCAGTAGTTAGAGTGTTTTCTAAATGCCATTTCTTTTTGTCAGTGCAGTGACCTGAGCTGTTTGACATCACTCTGTATGTTTTTTTCTAAATAATATAAATTACCGTTTAAAATAGACTGAGATATAATCAAGCAGATTTAAAGAGCTGTTTCCTCAGCCTTCAGCCGTTATCCTCCAGGCAATGCGCAAATGTTCAGCTGGCAAAAACGTGGGCATTCTATCACTAACAATATTTTTTAGTATTTCAGCCACTCCAGAGATGATTAAAAAATCAAACTTCAGCTGGCATAGCTTTTTTCAGCTAACACTTTAAAAAAACAATATGCTACAGGCGGAGCATATTTCGTATTGGAAAGTAGAAGGGTAATTTATTAATGAATTTTCTTATACAGTTAGCAATTTATATGGCTCAACAGAATTCCTTATCCATCTGCAACGAATTTTGTGATGCTCAGTTTCCCTAGTAGGATGGCCCAAAGGATGCTATAGCCAAAATATTTTTTCCATATGTGCTAACTGATCAAAATCTGTTGAACTTTTTGCTTTCTCCTTAACCCTATCAATAAATCCTAAATACCTATCTCCTTATTTTAATATCTCTACCTTGATCATTACTAGTTCCTTGCAGGCAAAGATTCTTCCAAATGACAATCCTTCCTCAATCCAAGTGACAAAAAAGCAATGTTAAGAAAAATCTCTCCCTTACCAAAATATTTAAGAACTTGAAATACTTAAGAACCCATAATAATTAAGACGGTAAAACCTACAGGTTAAACTGGTGCTCATGGTATGAAACCCCACAAATCAACCCCCAAACTTAACAAATGATGATCAAACATCACCAAAAAGACCCCACAACCACCCCCGACCGCCACATCTGCTCATCCCTCAAACTGTGCAGCTGCTTTGAATTTGCTGCCCGACTGTCCATTTCACATCTTGCTGGCTTAAGATGTATGTTCTTAGAGAAGGGAATTGGTAGCATTTCCTTCTGGCCCCAACGTAGAATAGGGTTTCTGGGGTCTTTATATCTTTCCTTGCTCTAATTTAGTTTTCTCCTTCTCCCACTGGTCAAATTGAATGTTAGAATTTTGGTGGTCTTTTAGCCCTCTTATCTCTTTCATCTCGGTGGCTTCAGTACACAGACCAGCAGAGAGTGGGTTCAGTATACATCATCCTCTGTCATACGCTCCTGTCATGAAAATCTATTTTCATGAATTTCAAAATAAATTATTAAAAGAGAAAATATGAAAGAAAAACAGAGGAAAGGAAATAAAAACAAAAAGTTTTCTTAAAAATCACAAGCAAGTTCCTGAAATATATTTATTTCATTTCTTGAAAGGGAATTGCTGGATCAAAGGATACGGGTAATTTAGAGTGTTCAAACTATATTTTGAACTTAAACTCCAGGAAGTGTATGCAATTTTGGACTCCCATTTTTAGTGTCTGAGAGCTTGTACTACTACACTTCTTATATCGTAAATTGCATGGTGTAAAACCATGTTTACTTGTTTTTTAGTTTATGAAATGTATCTCTGGTAGGTTACATAATGGCCCCCCCAAAGATGTCCACATCCGAATCCCCAGAACCTGTGAATTTGTTACCTTACTTGGTAAACAGACCTTGCAATGATTACAGTAAGGATCTTGTGATGGAAAAAATGTCCTGCATTATCCCAGTGGGTCTAAATATAATCACAGGGGCTCTCATAAAGAGTTAGGCAGGAGGGTCACAGACACAGAAAGCAATATGATTGCTTCCCACAGGAAGCAGAGAGGCGGAGAAGAGATGTAAGGATGGAAGCAGAGGTCAGATAAAAGAGAAGATGCTATCCCTCTGGCTTTAAAGATGGAGGAAGGGTATACAAACCAAGGAATGTGGGCAGCCTCTTGAACCTGAAAAAGTGGAGGAAATGGTATCTCCTCCAGAGAATCTAGAAAGGAAAGGAGGCCTGCTAACCCCTTGATTTTTAGCCCTGAAACTGATTTTGGACTTCTGACCTCCAGAGCTGAAAGATAAAATTGCTTTGTCTTAAGCTGCCGAGTTTGTGGTAATTAGTTTTAACAGACCTAGGAAATTAATACAATATCGTACACACAAAATGTATACATACAGTTTGAGGGAAAACAACACTATTTACCTATCACCTGATTAAGAAATAGTATATTACCAATATTCTACTTGAAGTTCTCATTAGCTCTTCTCTACCTAGAAATTAACACTTCTCTAAGTTTTATTTATTATTCATTTTTCTTGTAATTTTAGCATGCATGCTTAGATATAGGCATACCTTGTTTTATTGCACTTTGCTGTATTGTACTTCACAGGTATTAGAATTTTTACAAACTGGTTTGTGGCAACCCTGTGAAGCAACTCTGCACCATTTTTCCAACAGTGCTTGCTCACTTGGTGTCTCTGGGTCACATTTTGATAATTCTCACAAACTTTTTCAAACCTTTTCATTGTTATATTTGTTACGGTAATTTGTGATAGTGATCTTTGATGTTACTACTGTAATTGTTGTAGGGTCCCACAAGGCAAGGTCATATAAGACAGCAAACTTAATTGCTAAATGCTGTGTGTGTTCTGACAGTTGCACTGACCTACTGTCTCATGTCTCTCTCCCTTGGGCCTCCCTATTCCCTGAGACACACAGTACTGAAATTAGGCCAGTTAATAACCCTACGATGGTCACTAGATGTTCAAGTGAAAAGAGTCACCCATCTCTCATTTTAAATCAAAAGCTAGAAATGGTTAAGCTTAGTGAGGAAGGCATGTTGAAAGCTGAGATGGGTCTAAAGCTAGGTCTCTTTCACATATAAAAATTTCTCATTTTTAATGCAGTCAGAGTTTTAAATCTTCATGTTTAATCCTGGAGTAAACTTTTATATATGTTGTGATGAATAGATACAATTTGTTTTTTTTAATGTGAAAAGCCATATAAACCATGAAGCTAATTTCATTGGAGTACTTGATATTTACCCAGTTATCTGTAAAGACACCCAAGATCCCAAATATGCTCTGAATATTTTCTCGGCTCTAATTCTGTGCCACTAATGTCTGTCTACCCCTGCACAGCTTCTTAACTGTCTTAAATAGTAGGGCTTTATAACAGCCTTGATATCTGGTAGGGCAAGTGCCCCACTTGTTCAAAACTGTCTTGGCTCTTGTTTTTGGCCCATTCACTTAAAACTAACGTTAAAATTAGATCTTCAATTTACACACACACACACACACACACTCACACACTGGAATTATATTGATTAAGTGGAATAACGGGGGGGAGACGTGAAAATCTTGACCATGAATTCTGCCATGAGTCTGGCATATCTCTTGATTTTTGTTAACTTTTCTTCAATTAAACGGCAAACGCATTGTTTTCTGTTTCTGCCTTAGGTTGATTTTAATATGTATTTGTTAGCTACAGATGTATCTTTTGGAAAAAAATTTCCTAAGTTACAGCCACAAATACCCAGAAATACAGTTGATTATTAATCATGTATAATCAGGAACCTTGATAATCATTACTAATTTTATTGTTTTGCTTATATACTTTAGTCTTTTTAGTAGTAACTTTACATTTAAAGTACTTGTGTGAAGAATAAATTTTGCTTTTACCTTTATGTTGGTTGGTAAATAGTCTATTCCATTTTGGGGGGAGAAGTTCTTATTTCTCTGGCAAGTTTCTCCATAATTAATAGCAGTTGGCAATTTGGGCGTCAGGTTGATTGCAATTGGAATGCTTCCAATGCCTCCCCACCTAGAATAATATTTTGAATAAATTTATGTAGACATGCTTTTCCTTGTAAACAATGTTTTCTCTCCTTTCGGTTATGACAGTGTTTTTTAATGCATAAATGATGAAATGAACTTTTTTTCCCCTGCAACCAAGATAATTGGTATTTCCTTGTAAGCTGTTCTGTGGTGAATTTAGATTTTCTAATGTTGAATCATTCTTGAATTGTTCAAAGAAAATAAGTATTTTCATATATATAGATATATAGACTCAGTTTACTAATATTTTGTTAAGAAATTTTGCATCTGCTTTAATATGTGAGATCAGACTCTAATTTTTTTCTTTAGATGATTATTGTCTGGGTTTAGAGTTCAGGATATGTTGACATTAATGGCATAAAATAAGCTGCCATATATTCCCTTTTCCCCCTTTCTCTAATAATTTTTTTTCTTTTTTTAATTATTATTTTTTATTTATTTATTTTATACAGCAGGTTCTCATTAGTTATCCATTTTATACATATTAGTGTATACATGTCAATCCCAATCTCCCAATTCGTCACCCTCCCCCCTGCCACTTTTCCCCCTTGACGTCCATATGTTTGTTCTCTACATCTGTGTCTCTATTTCTGCCCTACAAACCGGTTCATCTGTACCATTTTTCTAGGTTCCACATATATGCATTAATATATGATATTTGTTTTTCTCTTTCTGACTTGCTTCGCTCTGTATGACAGTCTCTGGATCCATCCACGTCTCTACAAATGACCCAATTTCGTTCCTTTTTATGGCTGAGTAATATTCCATTGTATATGTGTACCACAACTTCTTTATCCATTCCTCTGTCGATGGGCATTTAGGTTGCTTCCATGTCCTGGCTATTGTAAATAGTGCTGCAATGAACATTGGGATGCACATGTCTTTTTGAATTATGGTTTTCTCTGGGTATATGCCCAGTAGTGGGATTGCTGGGTCCTATGGTAATTCTATTCTTAGTTTTTTAAGGAACCTCCATACTGTTCTCCATAGTGGCTGTATCAATTTACATTCCCACCAACAGTGCAAGAGGGTTCCCTTTTCTCCACACCATCTCCAGCATTTGTTGTTTGTAGATTTTCTGATGATGCCCATTCTAACAGGTGTGAGGTGATACCTCATTGTAGTTTTCATTTGCATTTCTCTAATAATTAGTGATGTTGAGCAGCTTTTCCTGTGCTTTTTGGCCATGTGTATGTCTTCTTTGGAGAAATGTCTATTTAGGTCTTCTGCCCATTTTTGGATTGGGTTGTTTGTTTTTTTAATATTGAGCTACCTGAGCTGTTTATATTGTAGATTAATCCTTTGTCCGTTGATTCATCTGCAAATATTTTCTCCCAATCTGAGGGTTGTCTTTTCATCTTGTTTGTAGTTTCCTTTGCTTTTCAAAAGCTTTTAAGTTTCATTAGGTCCCATTTGTTTATTTTTGTTTTTATTTCCATTACTCTAGGAAGTGGATCAAAAAAGACCTTGCTGTGATTTATGTCAAAGAGTGTTCTTCCTATGTTTTCCTCTAAGAGTTTTATAGTGTCTGGTCTTACATTTAGGTCTCCAATCCATTTTGAGTTTATTTTTGTGTATGGTGTTAGGGAGTGTTCTAATTTCATTCTTTTACATGTAGCTGTCCAATTTTCCCAGCACCACTTATTGAAGAGACTGTCTTTTCTCCATTGTATATCCTTGCCTCCTTTGTCATAGATTACTTGACCATAGGTGCGTGGGTTTACCTCTGGGCTTTCTGTCCTGTCCCATTGATCTATATTTCTGTTTTTTTGCCAGTACCATATTGTCTTGATTATTGTAGCTTTGTAGTATAGTTTGAAGTCAGGGAGTCTGATTCCTCCAGCTCCGTTTTTTTCCCTCAAGACTGCTTTGGCTGTTCGGGGTCTTTTGTGTCTCCATACAAATTTTAAGATGTTTTGTTCTAGTTCTGTAAAAAATGCCATTGGTAATTTGATAGAGATTGCACTGAATCTGTAGATTGCTTTGGGTGGTAGAGTCATTTTCACAATGTTGATTCTTCCAATCCAGGAACATGGTACATCTCTCCATCTGTTTGTATCATCTTTAATTTCTTTCATTAGTGTCTTAGAGTTTTCTGCATATAGGTCTTTTGTCTCCCTAGATAGGTTTATTCCTAGGTATTTTATTCTTTTTGTTGCAATGGTAACTGGTAGTGTTTCCTTAATTTCTCTTTCAGATTTTTCATCATTAGTGTAGAGGAATGCAAGAGATTTCTGTGCATAAATTTTGTACCCTGCAACTTTACCAAATTCATTGATTAGCTCTAGTAGTTTTCTGGTGGCATCTTTAGGATTCTCTATGTATAGTATCATGTCATCTGCAAACAGTGATAGTTTTACTTCTTCTTTTCCAATTTGTATTCCTTTTATTTCTTTTTGTTCTCTGATTGCTGTGGCTAAAATTTCCAAAACAATGTTGAATAATAGTGGTGAGAGTGGGCAACCTTGTCTTGTTCCTGATCTTAGTGGAAATGGTTTCAGTTTTTCACCATTGAGGAGGATGTTGGCTGTGGGTTTGTCATATATGGCCTTTATTATGTTGAGGTACGTTCCCTCTATGCCTGCTTTCTGGAGGGTTTTTATCATAAATGGGTGTTGAATTTTGTCAAAAGCTTTTTCTGCATCTGTTGAGATGATCATGTGGTTTTAATTCTTCAGTTTATTAATATGGTGTGTCACATTGATTGATTTGTGTATAGTGAAGAATCCTTGCATCCCTGGGATAAATCCCACTTGATCATGGTGTATGATCCTTTAAATGTGTTACTGGATTCTGTTTGCTAGTATTTTGTTGAGGATTTTTGCGTCTATACTCATGAGTGATATTGGTCTGTAATTTTCTTTTTTTGTAGTATGTTTGTCTGGTTTTGGTATCAGGGTGATGGTGGCCTCATAGAATGAGTTTGGGAGTGTTCCTTCCTCAGCAATATTTTGGAAGAGTTTGAGAAGGATGGGTGTTAGCTCTTCTCTAAATGTTTGATAGAATTCACCTGTGAAGCCGTCTGGTGCTGGACTTTTGTTTGTTGGAAGACTTTTAATCACAGTTTCAATTTCATTACTTGTGATTGGTCTTTTCATATTTTCTATTTCTTCCTGGTTCAGTCTTGGAAGATTATACCTTTCTAAGAATTTGTCCATTTCTTCCAGGTTGTCCATTTTATTGGCATAGAGTTGCTTGTAGTAGTCTCTTAGGATGCTTTGTATTTCTGTGGTGTCTGTTGTAACTTCTTCTTTTTCGTTTCTAATTCTATTTATATGAGTCCTCTCCCTCGGTTTCTTGATGAATCTGGCTAATGGTTTATCAATTTTGTTTATCTTCTCAAAGAACCAGCTTTTAGTTTTATTGATCTTTGCTATTGTTTTCTTTGTTTCTATTTCATTTATTTCTTCTCTGATCTTTATGATTTCTTTCCTTCTACTAACTTTGAGTTTTGTTTGTTCTTCTTTCTCTAGTTCTTTTAGGTGTAAGGTTAGGTTGTTTATTTGAAATGTTTGTTGTTTCTTGAGGTAGGATTTTATTGCTATAGACTTCCCTCTTAGAACTGCTTTTGCTGCATCCCATAGGTTTTGGATCATCGTGTTTTCATTGTCATTTGTCTCTAGGTATTTTTTGATTTCCTCTTTGATTTCTTGAGTGATCTCTTGGTTATTTAATAACATATTGTTTAGCTTCCATGTGTTTGTGTTTTTTACGTTTTTTCCCCTGTAATTGATTTCTAATCTCATAGCCTTGTGGTCAGAAAAGATGCTTGATACGATTTCAATTTTCTTAAATTTACCGAGGCTTGATTTGTGACCTAAGATGTGATCTATCCTGGAGAATGTTCTGTGTGCACTTGAGAAGAAAATGTAATCTGCTGTTTTTGGATGGAATATCCTATAAAATATCAGTGAAATTTATCTGGTGTATTGTGTTATTTAAAGCTTGTGTTTCCTTATTAATTTGCTGTTTGTATGATCTGTCCATTGATGTAAGTGACGTGTTAAAGTTCCCCACTATTACTGTGTTACTGTCAATTTCTTCTTTTATAGCTGTTAGCAGTTGCCTTATATATTGAGATGCTCCTAGGTTGGGTGCATATATATTTATAATTGTTATATCTTCTTCTTGGATTGATCCTTTGATCATTATGTAGTGTCCTTCCTTGTCTCTTGTAACATTCTTTATTTTAAAGTCTATTTTATCTGATGTGAATATTGCTATTCCAGCTTTCTTTTGATTTCCATTTGCACGCAATATCTTTTCCCATCCCCTCACTTTCAGTCTGTGTGTGTCCCTGGGTCTGAAGTGGGTCTCTTATAGACAGCATATATAAGGGTCTTGTTTTTGTATCCATTTAGCCAGTCTATGTCTTTTGGTTGGAGCATTTATTCCATTTACATTTAAGGTAATTATCGATATGTATGTTCCTATGACCATTTTCTTAATCGTTTTGGGTTTGTTATTGTAGGTCTTTTCCTTCTCTTTTGGTTCCTGCCTAGAGAAGTTCCTTTAGCATTTGTTGTAGAGCTGGTTTGGTGGTGCTGAATTCCCTTAGCTTTTGTTTGTCTGTAAAGCTTTTGATTTCTCCATCAAATCTGAATGAGATCCTTGTTGGGTAGAGTAATCTTGGCTGTAGGTTCTTCCCTTTTATCACTTTAAATATGTCATGCCACTCCCTTCTGGTTTGTAGAATTTCTGCTGAGAAATCAGCTGTTAACCTTATGGGAGTTCCCTTGTATGTTAGTTGTCATTTTTTCCTTGCTGCTTTCAATAATTTTTTTTTGTCTGTAATTTTGTTAGTTTGATTACTATATGTCTCAGCATGTTTCTTCTTGGGTTTATCCTGTATGGGACTCTCTGCACTTCCTGGACTTGGGTGGCTATTTCTTTTCCCATGTTAAGGAAGTTTTCAACTATAATATCTTCAAATATTTTCTTGGGTCCTTTCTCTCTCTCTTCTTCTGGGACCCGTATAATGCAAATGTTGTTGCATTTAATGTTGTCCCAGAGGTCTCTTAGGCTGTCTTCATTTCTTTTCGTTCTTTTTTCTTTATTCTGTTCTGCAGCAGTGAATTCCACCAGTCTGTCTTCCAGTTCACTTATCTGTTCTTCTGCCTCTGTTATTCTGCTATTGATTCCTTCTAGTGTATCTTTCATTTCAGTCATTGTATTATTCATCTCTGTTTGTTTGTTCTTTAATTCTTCTAGGTGTTTGTTCTTTAATTCTTCTAGGGCTTTGTTAAACATTTCTTGCATCTTCTTGATCTTTGCCTCCATTCTTTTTCCGAAGTCCTGGATCATCTTCACTATCATTATTCTGAATTCTTCTTCTGGAAGGTTGCCTATCTCCACTTCATTTAGTTGTTTTTCTGGGGTTTTATCTTGTTCCTTCATCTGGTACATAGCCCTCTGCCTTTTCATCTCGTCTGTCTTTCTGTGAATGTTGTTTTAGTTCCACAGGCTGCAGGATTGTAGTTCTTCTTGCTTCTGCTGTCTGCCCTCTTGTGGATGAGGCTATCTAAGAGGCTTGTGCATGTTTCCCGATGGGAGGGACTGGTGGTGGGTAGAGCTGGCTGTTGCTTTCTCTAATAATTTTTGATATATTGGAATTATTTCTTCAAATACTTTTAGGTGGTTTAATCATCTAGGTTTTCTTTCTTGTGTGTGCGGAGAAAGTCTGAAATATTGAAGCAAATTGTCTTTGAGTTTGATAGCTTGCTTTTTTCAGTTTTTTTTATTGTCATGAAATACATGTTACATAATACTGTTATAACCATTTTTAAGTGTACAGTTAGGTGCTGTTAAGTATATTCATATTGTTGTACAACCATCATCTCTGTCCATCAATGAGTAATCTTTAATTATAGGGTGCAGTGTTTTCTAAATCAATCAGATCAAGTTTGATTTTTTTGTTTTGCATGATGAGTCTATGATTTAAAGAGGGATGTATTAATATCTCCCCTGTGGCATGTTTTTCTCAATTTCTTCTCCTGATTATGTATATTACTTGCTGTGTGTGTGTGTGTGTGTGTGTGCGTGTGTGTGCGTGCATGCATTAAGAGGTGAATGCGTTTAGAATTCTTACACTTTCCTAGTAAATTATTTTTTTAGTATGTAGTGGCTCTCTTAACTGCTAGTAATGCTTTTTTTTGCTTTTAAGTCTTTGAGAGAAAATGCATTCTTATTCTCACTTTATATAATGAACCTCTAAATTCATTTTATTGTTCCTTTTTATTCCTTTCCTTCATTTTTTTCCTCTTTCACATCTAGTATTATTTTCTGTCATTTAAGTGGAGAGTTTTTTTTTAACTTAAATTTGTTATTATGATGAATACTTTAGAAATATTACACAAATTATAATTTTGTGTCTTTTTAAATCTCATTTATTCTTATGTCTTTGCTTTCATAGAACATTTTATTTCTATTTTTCTTTTTATACTTTTTTTTCCAAGCAAAAATTTTAGCTTTTACACTTAGGTCTATTTTTACTCTCAAACAATGTAAGAAATTTACAATTTTTTAACACATCATTCATCACAAATTATATGATTATCTTGTTCAGTGTCCTTAAGCTCTAAATTATCATTATTACTATTTATTTTTATAATAATTATTTAATGCAACCTACATGTTTAATATTATTCTTTTCTCACCAATATATCTTTGATTTCAGACATTTCTGGGGACATTTTTCTTGAAGTTTTTATTTTAGAGTTGTCTTCCCCTCCCCTGGTTTTATTGAGGTATAGCTGACATATAACATTGCATTACTTTATACAGCATAATTATTTAATATGTATATATTGTGAAATGATTACCACAATTAGTTTACATCCATCACCTCACATAATTACAATTTTTTGTGGGTGTGCGGCAAGAACTTTTAAGATACACTCTCTTTGCAACCTTCAAATACATGATACTATATTATTAACTCTAGTCACCATGATTGTCTTTAATGTGGGTCAATAGCGTGTTGTCCAATATGGTAGCCCCTAGCTATATGTGAATGTTTGTGAGATAGGGCTAGTGTGACTGAGGAAATAAAGTATTAATTTCATTTAATTTAAACAGCTATGTGTTATTAGTGGCTACCATATTGGACAATGCCAGGCTATTTTAATAGCATTCTTTCATATTTTAGTCTTTTTATTGGCCTGTTTTTCTTTCTGTAACATTTTTATGAGATAATCTAATACACAGAAAAATATCCAGAGCTGTATAGTGAAAAACTGTATATTCTCTCCTAGATTCTATTAACATTTTCTGTACTTGTATAACCAGCTATCTATGTACCAGTCCTCTTAATTCTAATACATTACAAAAGAGATTGCAGATATCGGTAAACTTAGCCCTATTGTATTTAAAATTGACCTGACAGGGCTATTCTGTCAGATTCTCTAATGTGCCAGATATTCTTCCAAATAACACAAAAGATTTTCCTGACTCTAACCAAGCATTGATATTATGGGTATAATTTACTTGAGTTTGAAGATTCTCATCATCACTGTATTTATTTCTAAACATTTCCTAATCTACTAAGGAGTATTATCTCAAGAGTGGTGGGGTTATTGTCTTAATAGAGATGACCTGACGTGTTTCTTGAGGAATGCATAAAAGTTAGATGAATCTTTTAGGACTGCATTAGACTCATTAAACACTTTTAGAAGTTCATCCATTTCAAAGGAGTTAGGTTACGCTTACGGTGAAGTTAAGACCCATGGGTAATAACTCATTATTATTATTGTTTTTTTTTCTTGCTGGGCCATAATTCTTGTTGATTTTTAAGTGGAATTGAATTATATTTTTCATTTCTATGGTAGTTTTTGCTCTGTACTTACAACATTAATTATAGTTTATTTGCATGATTTCATTTGGTTATGTCTTAAATTTTACTCATTAATTTTTTTCAGAATTTATTTTGGTAAATGAAAATATTTCAAAGTAGTTAGCATTTATAATTCAAACCTTTATCCACTAATAAGAGTATTTTTTAAAGTTTTACTAAATATTTTTTGCTTCTGTGTTTGTAAGCTTTGCCTATTGTTCATTTCGTTGTTAATTCTGTTCAATTTTCATGTATTAAGGTAGCATTTTCCAAACTGTGTTTTTGAAAAATTATTTCCAATAGACGATAGTAGGTGCTCCTAGAAGAACCTATTCCATTGAAAAAATGTTCTTTGGACAGTTTTGTATATTTTCTTTTGTGAAGACAACAAAATATTCATTTTGAAAATGTATTACTAATGTTATTTATCATAGGCCACCAACTTGAGAAACACAGTATTAAGAACTTTGATCTTTTTATCTCACTTATGTTTAACAAATTCTTTGCAAAGGTTTAATCCACACAGAAGACTGCCAAGCTATTTATAAGTCTATTCTTTCATATAATGATATGTCTGTCACTGTGTACTATCGTACTATTATTATTGTGGGTTTAAAACATATTTTTAACTTTTTGTTTAGAAATAATTATATACTCAGTAGAATATGCAAAAAATAATACATAAATTTCTGTGTATTTTCACCTCAGTGGTGACATCTTGCATAAATATAGTACAATGTCGAACTTTTCAGCCAGTATTCCTTCAAATATAATTTAACTCTTAAAAAACTCTTTCTCCTCTCCCTCTGAAACTCTGATAATACATATGTTAGGGGGTTTTTTTGTTATCCCATAGATCACTTAACTTACTGCTTTTATTACTCAATTTTCTCTTTTGTTCAGATTGGGTAATTTTTATCAGTCTGTCTTTGAGTTCGCCAATTCTGTCCTGTGTCATCTCCAATTTACTTTTGAGCCTATCTAATGAGATTTTTTTAAATTCAGTCATCTTATGTTTTAGTTGTAAAAGTCCCCTTTGATTCTTTTTCATATCTCTATCTGCTTTAAAATTCTTATCAGATAATTGCATCTGAGTTATCTCACTATTGGCATCCTTTGATTGTTTTTCTCATTCAAGTTATCCAGATTCTTGGTATGATGAGTGTGTTTTAATTGTATTAAAAACACATTTGGGGTATTAACTTGTGAGATTTACAATAATACTAATTGTTTCTTAGCTGACAGTCACTATGTTTAGGTGTAGCACAAAGATCTGATTATTATCTCAGATTCTGGTTGGAGAATTGATGTTCAGCTTACTCTGGGCCCCACTCATACCACCCAGTGGAGATGGAGCACTGCCTGATAGCTCAACATTGTCCCTGAGAAGGGATAGAAGTTTGGCTCCCAACATTTTTATTATATGGCCTAAATATATCTCTGACTACTCATCTCAGTTAAAGCTCCCAGGCCTCTTCATTTATTCCATGAATAAATCTGGTCACAATAATATGTTTCTGGGAAATTAAAATAATTACCTTCAGAACATATGAAAAGAGCTTATTAATTTGGTGTCCATATAGAAGCTTTACTTAGTTCCTTCTCTACCTTAACTCACTCTCTTTTGGAACCCAATAATATACTTACTTATAATTTGGGCAGCTACAATCTCTGGTTGTAATGAAGACAGAAAGCTAAATTTTAAAAATGTATAGAAACATATACGTCTAAATTCATTTAATTATTTTATGTAGCATATTAAACAAGATAAACAGAGATAAAATGATTGAGTGCCTGCTATGTTTTATGTGTTTGATATTATAAATCAACAAGTAGGACATGTATCACCTATTTTAACCATGAAGAAAGTGCTTAGAAGATTGAAGTAATTTGTCTTAAATCAGACAGTTAATAATTGATGGGCTCTAAGTATGTTTCACCTCAAGACAATGCAATAATTCTCAAAAGTACTTTTCTGATTTTTAAGGAAGTGGTTTTTTTTTAATTAGAGTGTTACTAATTTTTAAGGATGTGAATGACCATTGGCAATCATTTTTTAATAGAATATACTTGAATTTTCAAAAGAAAAAGGCCTAGGTTGTGTTCCTGATCATTGTAGAACTTTGTATTTATGTTGAAAAATAAGAATTAGCAAAATATAATGTCTATATGGAAAATACACTTATTCAGAAAAAATGAACTTATATTTGTCTTCATATAAACACCTTATATGAAATCAGATTCACCTGCCATTG